>NC_053027.1:210779501-210932870 GCF_003073215.2 Triticum urartu
TCCATGCGCGGTGGGCGGCCAATCTCTTCTCCCTCCCCATCCCTCTCTTCTCAGCCGACGGTCGGCGGGCGATTAGATTTTGGGTATCGTCGGTTTATTCAATTGCAGCCCCACATGTGAGTGAAAATGCAAGACAACGCCTGTCCCCTTTGGTGAGTGGCATGCAAGACTAACTGTCGGGGGTGCGATGCGAACGCGACAGGCATGCTTAAGTGTGCCGCCTTTTCCTTTTGAACTTGCAAAGTGTAACATTTTCTACTCTTTTCTTTTCGCTTGGTCGTGCGATTGACTGAGAAATCCAGAACAAAATGACGAGGGCGGGGCTTTCCCGCGCGTTAGGCGGGCTAGTTTTGCCTAGTGGGCTTGAGTGATATGACGTGCTATAGTGCCATCCAGTATTCACGTGTGGTAACATTATTGCTGGTGCGGTAAGTT
Source organism: Triticum urartu (assembly GCF_003073215.2). NCBI lineage: Eukaryota > Viridiplantae > Streptophyta > Magnoliopsida > Poales > Poaceae > Triticum > Triticum urartu. The sequence goes on from NC_053027.1 coordinate 210,779,937, forward strand.
TTCATGAAGAAATGGATTGAACGAAGTCATGATTGTTCCTTCGTCCGATGACTTGAAGATTTTGTTAACTTGATTTGATGACTTGAATATTTTTGTTTCTTGACTTGATGACTTGAAGATTTTTTGAAACAAGGTGATAACGATGACTTGTAGATTGCTCACCACGCCTCCTGCGGACTGACGAGGACACGAACAGCATGGTAGAGCATCTCCACTTGTTCCATTTTTATGTAAGCAACGGTCTCCACTATTACAAGGGAGGAGCGCGAAACACGGAGGATATGATTTCGATCAAGGGATAACTATTCCCTACAAAATAACGGAGCACCATTAGTTATTATATCATGATGGTTAGGGAATCTCCAGCACTGACCCACAAATTTACACCGGCATCTGCCCATGGACACTGATAACAGAGGATGCCATCCAATGTTGTCTACATACTTTTCGACAACTATATGAACTAACCGGACAAAATTCATGCAGACAAAAGCAAATTTCATATTAACCGGATGAAATTCGTTACATTTTGAAAACTTTTCCTATAAACCAGACGAGATTCATTAGATTTTTTGTACAAACCATACTAAAACCCACTCTAAACCAAATCTTAATGATCACCGACGCCCGATATAACACCCTGATTTTTGGCGTTTCTTTTTCTTTTGATTTGATTTGATTTGATTTTTGCTCTGATTTTCTTTTTGCAGCAGTTCTTGATACGTCTCCAATGTATCTATAATTTTTTATTGTTCCATGCCGTTGTATTATCAATCTTGGATGTTCTATAATCATTTTATAGTCATTTATATCATTTTTTGGTACTAACCTATTGACATAGTGCCAAGTGCCAGTTGTTGTTTTCTGCATGTTTTTTACATCATAGGAAATCAATACTATACGGAGTCCAAATGCCACGAAACTTCACACAGATTTTTTATGGACCTGAACACACCCAATCGGCCAAGGCAGCGCCTAGGGGGGTGCTCAGAGGGGAGCACAACCCACCAGGGGGCGCCAGGAGGCCCAGGCGTGCCCTGGTGGGTTGTGCCCACCTCGGGTGCCCCCTGGACCGCCTCTTTACTCTATAAATACCCCAATATTTTAGAAACCCTAGGGGAGTCGACGAAAATCAATTCCAGCCGCCGTAGAGTCCAGAACCACCAGATCCAGTCTAGAAACCATCACGGAGGGGTTCACCACTTCCATTGGTGCCTCTCCGATGATTCCTGAGTAGTTCTTTGTAGACCTTCGGGTCCGTAGTTAGTAGCTAGATGGCTTCCTCTCTCTTGTTTGATTCTCAATCAATGGTCTCTTGGAGATCCATATGATGTAACTCTTTTTGCGGTGTATTTGTTGGGACCAGATGAACTTTGAGTTTATGGTTAGATCTATATTTTTATATCCATGAAAGTTATTTGACTTTTTTTGATCTCTTATATGCATGATTGCTTATAGCCTCGTATTTCTTCTCCGATATTTGGCTTTTGTTTGGACAACTTGATCTATGTATCTTGCAATGGGAAGAGGTGCTTTGTAGTGGGTTCGATCTTATGGTGCTTGAGCCTAGTGACAGAAACAGAACCGACACGTTTGTATCGTTGCTATTAAGGATAAAACGATGGGGTCTATCTCTACATAGATAGATCTTGCCTACATCATGTCATCGTTCTTATTACATTGCTCTGTTTCTCCATGAACTTAATACACTAGATGCATGCTGGATAGCAGTCGATGTGTGAAGTAATACTAGTAGATGCACGCAAGAGTCGGTCTACTAATCTTGGACTTATGCCTATATAATGATCATTTCCTGGATATCCTGATGATTATTTGAAGTTCTATCAATTTCCCAACAATAAATTTTTTACCCACTATTTGCTATTTTTCTCGAGAGAAGCCACTAGTGAAACCTACACCCCCCGGGTCTCTTTCTCATATTATTTGCCTTTGCGATCTATTTTTCCTTTGCCTTTTATTTTTAGATATATTAACCAAAAAATACAAAAATACCTTTCTGTGTTTTATTCTTATTTATTTGATTGGTGTTTGATCTATCAACTACTACAATTTTATCTGACGTCCGTTTGCCTATCTTGAGGCGCCGCTACCCGAAAGGGATTGACAACCCCATTTACAGGTCGGGTTGCAAGTATTTGTTATTTGTGTGCAGGGGCTATTTACATTGTGTTGCTTGGTTCTCCTATTGGTTCGATAACCTTTGTTTCATATCTGAGGGAAATACCTACCGCTATTGTGCTGCATCATCCCTTCCTCTTTGGGGAAATACCGATGGAGCTTCAAGCCTCATCAGTTCTATGGACTTGAAACCTACTAGATCTTCATTTCTCCTACACCCAAGTGTTTTTTTATTCTCGAATCTTCCCCCAAGATCATGTCACTTACCTTCTAGCCCAACCTCAAAATTCTTTTCTTGGGAATATTCCTGTTTGATCTAGGTTGTGAAGAAACTTATATTTCTTTATTCCACAAAAATCCAAAATAATTATCATAAATTATTTCGATCATATGTTACTCAAATATGTCCAAAGCTTCCTTGTCCAGTTCAAAAATAATTCAACAATATTCATTCTTCATTTCTATCGTGAGTGGTACGTTGTGAAGGAAGTGTCATTTATATTTTCTTGATTGCTCCCAAATGTTTTTTGCACTGATTCTATCCATATCATTGTCTCATGCCAAACTTCGGCTCCATTTGGCTAGTGAATCTTCCTCAGCTAATTCCCGAAGTTTCTGTCCAGAGAGAGGCTTTGTGAAGGAAGTACTAGCTAGGATTATCCAAATGGGTTGAAACTTTGCAAGCTCTTTCATGTGCTCACATAATCACGCCCCACAAAATTTCAGCTGCATCCAACTATCTATGTCAGCACAACATCAAATCTTTGTTTCTGGCAATATTTTAGCTTGTGAAGAAAGTATAATTTATATTGCTTCAATATGGCTGGAAATTGACCAAAGCATTCTCCTACCCATAAAACTTATCTCCACCAAATTTGGGATCATTTCATCAAGCCATTTTCCCTCTATTATTTTCTCAATTTTTTGGACAAAGAAGATAACTATGAAGCAAGTACAATTTTTGCATGTCCAGTTGGTATGAAATTTTTACAGCATCTTCTGATGTATATATCATCATTCCATGCCAAGTTTCGTCTTAATTCAACACTCCATGTGAGTGCCTCATCCAAATCAAGTTTCTGGACCAAATTTGCAGTTGCAAAGCAACCCTGTTGAATATTGGTCCTTATCTCCTCAAACTTCATAGGACTGTGGTCCTTCCTACCCTAAACCTCCTAGACATTAAATTTGTCTCTTTTCCATTCTCATGTCATCACAAAGGTGTGGCCAAGTTTGATACAACAAACTTCCCCTGATATTGCCCATCTATCCATGGCTCCTTCAGATGATCCATCCCCTCCTTGCCATACCATGCGGTGACTGTGTTGGATTCTTGCCTGTACACGCGCTCTATGCACCGCCACCACGGTTTGCGTGTCAAGTCATGTCGGGCCGCGTTGCTCCAGCGGTGTCCGCACATCCGTTGGTGCCGACCTAAATCCTCCTTCCCTCACGTTGCTTCTTGGTCCCATGCCACCTCCAGAAACTGCCTCTCTGGCGCTAGTCACCGCGTTCCCATGGGTGCACAGAGCCCCGACCGGCTCTGTCCGCACTCCGTCTTCTTCTTCCTCGCCCCTTGGATCTACCCGCTGCTCCGGTGGACCTCCACTGTCCCTCTCCCGTCGCGTATTGCCTAAGCTCGCCTGAGTGCCCACCCGTCCATAGCTCTGGCCACAGGTCCACGGTGGCATCACCCTCGGCACCTCCTACTCAAGCTATATAAGGCCAACCCGACCTCGCCTCTCTTCACTAGCCTCCTCTCCTCCCCCTAGATCCCTTCCTAGCATCTCAATTGATCCCCGATGCTCTTATTCCTCCTCTCTGGCCAGGAGCTCCACCGCTCGGCCCGTGCCTCGGCCAGCCAGCTCCGGTGCTCCTCCGCCCCATCCAACACCACCATCCACCTCCTGGCATCTCTCTGACCCTCCGTCGCCTCAATCCTGAGTAAGTACTCACCGGAATCATTGTGTTCACCGGCGGACGTCGGAGACGAAAGGGCCGACGTCATCTGGCCACCTCCCGAAGAGCTACGGGTACATGTGTGCTCAGCATCGTCTTCCCGATCCATCCTCGACGCCTCCCAGCTCCGTCATGGCCTCCTCGCAGGTCAGCCGTGATCGGAGGGCCACCGTCCTCTATTTCTCACTCTCTATCTTTAAAAGTGATAGGCCGGCCCACCTGTTGGCCTCTCATCCCACCCCCGAACCGTTTTCTAGTGGAAGCATATTTCTAGAATACGCTTTCGACGTCACCCCCAGAAGTTTTCTGGAAATTCATTTTAAATCAGTTTTTGACCATGAATAACTCCTAAACTACAAGTCCAGATGAACAGATTCTTTTTGCATTATTTTTCTTTTGAGCTCCTTTATTTTCTGGTACAATTTCACGTTTTTCTCCACTGTATAGATTATTTGGACAAAGAAAAATGCATTATGTGATATTTACAAAAAAAATTCAAAAATGTTTCCAGACTGTTTTGAGTTACTTGTGAAGACCAGGAGCTTTCGACCACTTTCTTGGAGCAAGGCAAGCCAGACCCTCCATTTGCATGATTGCAATGCAATACCATGGTTTACTTAATTAAATTTTCTTAAAAATTGCATTAGCTACAGATGATACTCAAGGCATTTCTTCGAGTAATATTTGATCATGCTACTGCCATGATGTTGCTTGGATTTCTAGGACTAATGCTTTGTTGATTGACGGTGATTTATTGCCATTGGATTATTAGGAGAAATATTTATTTTCATTATGATCATATGGGAACTAACCTGGCGAGTCATGCTAGTTTGCAGGTGATTGCCTGCTTGACGAGGATACCATCATGCGAGCTATACTGTGTCCCAGCTAGAGCCCCTAGGGAGTGGACTTCATCACACCACTGTAGGATGCTGCTAACGCGACACTACGATCAGAGACCCTTCGATGAAATTGTGTGTGATGCAATAATCGCAAACGGTGGTGTAAAAGAATTGTCAAAAATGTGCAAAGCATTTGCGATGACGGATGAATCAAACACGGTTCAGATTTTAGTTGCGTGTGCGATGAAGGGCATACAGTTCTGTTCAATTAACTGTTTGTGATGAGGAGGAACAAAAGAAACAAGCAGCCAGATGAAGGTGTGTGCGATATACAGCATACGGTTCACTCGAATGAACTATTTGTGATGAAGAGGAACAACAGAAATGGGAAGCTAGATAAAGGTGTGTGCGATTGAGGGCATACGCTTTAGAAGGATTAACTGTTTACGATTAGGCAACAAAACAGAAACGGTCAGCCAGATCAAAGTGTCTGCGATTGATGGCATACACATCACACGGATGATCTGTTTGCAATTAGCCACAACAAACAGAAACAGTTCGACAGATCAACGTGTGTCCACAAGATGGGCACACATTCTAATTAAAAGAAGCGTGCGCGATGGTAATAATGAGCATGCATAGTTATTGCAACAAGACGTGTGCTAACATTGCCTATTACGGTGCACCCTATGGTCCAAACGCCACATACGCGTCCGAGAAAGCGTGCCAACGTTACGCCTTCCGAGAATAGTGCCGCACTTAGAACCGTCAATAAATTTTGACCTTGCGTCCCGTCACATTCAAAATTACTACCACGATATAATTAATTGCAAACCTGTTCACACCAATCAAAACCTAAATGGTTTCCCACTTAGGAGCGCATTAGTACTTGGTTATAAATACTACTACTCCAAGATGAGTGCACATTCCTCCTCAACTCCTCATCCAAAAAAACAAACAAGTCATTCATCATTGTTCCCTTGCGTCTACCATGGCCAGCGTGAGTTCTGGGTCGAGAGATTTCCATCAGGGGGAGGCGAGAATGTAAGCGAAAGCATGAGAGATGCCCAGCCTCACTCCGAAAGTAGTCGACATGTCCCGCGGAGCGGCCGTAGCAGCACAGAGGTCCCGCCGCGCCGCCGAAGCAGCACGGAGGTCCTGCCGCGCCGTCAATGCAGCAGACTAGTCCGGCCGCGCCACAAAAGCAGATGAGATGTCCCGCCGTGCCGCAAATGCTGTAGAGATGTCCTCCCGCACTGCACCGGCATGGTAAAATGTCTCGTCGGTAGGCGAGGACTCTTACAGGAGCATGCATGCAATCGTCCATAGTAAGATGGATTAGATCTCCGGCCGGGAAAGGGTATAGGACAACCTGAAAGCCTTGTTTGAACAGGCTACCAGCATCATCCGGCAACTAAAGGTGAGCAATGTGAAGCTTCGGGCCGAGCGCGACCTGCTGAGGGCGAAGATCGTCGGAAGTGTGGAGCAACAGGATGAGACCACTGCCTTGTTGAAGAGGACCGATGTCATCGCCGAGAAACTTATGGATGAGAATGCCATGCTACGCATCAAGCGCAGAAGGCCGGTGCAGGAATCCATCGATGCTCTCAAGTAGCATCTTGAGGACAAGAAAGAGCTCATCGCCACTCTCCGCGGAGACTAGTTCCCGTGGCCTGCAACAACGCATCAAGAAAGTAGAGATCAACGGGCCATATTGTTGTCTTCCTTCTTCTTTTGCCCTTGTGTATTTCAGCCATTGCGGCATGTGGATTTTTTAATTATGTTCCTAAATATGTAAGACAATTATTATGCAATGTCATCGTCCTTATATTCATCAGTCTTGCTATAAGTCGCGCTCGATGCTATATAGGTCCGTCAGATCTTACATCAAGATCCGTGCAAAACTTTCTTTTTAGATTTTCTTTTTCCTCTCTTAAATCTCAATCCAATGAGACATAGCCATGCTGTGAAACATGGGCTTGGGCGCAATTAATGGTGACGTTAGGAGGGAGGTGCGCAACAGATAGAGGTCAAAGGGCTCTCCTCCCGATGAGCACGCGCAGGGGTCTGATCGCACGCCTCTTGTACTCAAATAGCTACCCCGCACGACACCTCCTAGCCAATAAAAAAGGGACGCGTGGCGGCACGTAATTGGTAAGTAAAACACCCACGGGTTCAATAATACTTGTGTTTCCGATTTGTAATGTGCCAACACTTGTTCCAAAATGACTTTGTTGATAGTTAATGTGTGCGCCTTCGCAAATCGGACAGAAAAATTACCACATCATGTTGGTGCCATGTCATGACAATATGCCAACTTTCATGATTTTCAGGAGTGTTTTGGATTTACAGGAATTAGAAAACCAAGTTTCTCAATATTCCCAGCCGAGCCACGACACGCAAATGTTTGAATTTCATTCCCATTTCTTGCATGAGACCTAGAAATTCACCCAAAGACACACATGTGATTTTCAAGCAACTTTGGTGCACTGGAGCATGTGCTTGTAGTTCAAATTTGAATTATGCACATTAAATGCCCAGAAATTCAGTTAATCTATAAAAAAGGCAAAACGAACCCAGAATAATTCCAGAATTTAGCACAGTACTTCTATTTGGTCTAATCTACCTGTGTAAAAAAATTCAGGCAGGAGAAGGCAGTGTATGTCGTTTCGCACACAGAGGTGACACGTTCCATCTCGGAACGACGAGCCTACTTGAGAGAAGCTCCGGTTTGCAAGAAGATTATACCAAAGCTTATCTCAATTCGGCCAAAAAATTACCACAACATGTTGGTGCCATGTCATGACACCATGCCAAGTTTCATGGGTTTCAGGCATGTTTTGGATTAACAAGAATTAAAAACCCAAGTTTCTCAATATTTCCGGCCAAGCCATGTTGCCTAGATGTTTGAATTTCATTCCCATTTGTTGCATGGGACCTAGAAAATCACCCAAGGACACACATGTGATTTTTCAACCAACTTTGGTGCACTGGAGCATGTGCTTGTAGTTCAAATTCGAATTATGCACATTAAATGCCTGGAAATTCAATTAATGTATAAGAAAGGACAAACAAACCTGGAATAATTCCAAAATATAGCATGATACTTCTATGCGGTTTAATCTACCCGTGTAAAAAAATTAAGGTGGGAGAAGGCAGTGTATGTCGTTTCGCACACGGAGGTGACACGTTCCCTCTGGGAATCATGAGCCTTCTTGAGAGAAGCTCCGGTTTGCAAGAAGCTTATATGAAAGCTTGTCCCAATTCGGCCAAAAAATTTACCACAGCATGTTGGTGCCATGTCATGACACCATGCCAAGTTTCATGATTTTCAGGCATGTTTTGGATTTATAGGAATTAAAAAACCAAGTTTCTCAATCTTTCCGGCAGAGCAACGACGCTGAGATGTTTGAATTTCATTCCCATTTCTTGCATGGGACCTAGAAATTCACCGAAAGACACACATGTGATTTTTCAACCAACTTTGGTGCATTGGAGCATGTGCTTGTAGTTCAAATTTGAATTACGCACATCAAATGCCCACAAATTGAATTAATGTATAAAAAAGGCCAAACGAACCCGGAATAATTCCAAAATTTAGCACTATACTTCTATTTGGTCTAATCTGCCTGTGTAAAAAAATTAAGGTGGGGGAAGGCAGTGTACGTATGTCCTTTCGCACAAGGAGGTGACACGTTCCCTCTTGGAACCACGAGCCTTCTTGAGAGAAGCTCCGGTTTGCAGGAAGCTTGTATGAAAGCTTGTCCCAATTTGGCCAAACAAATTACAACAACATGTTGGTGCCATGTCATGACACCATGCCAAGTTTCATGATTTTCAGCCGTGCTTTGTATTTACATGAATTAAAAAACCAAGTTTCTCAATATTTCCGGCTGCGACACGACGCCCAGATGTTTGAATTTCATTCCCATTTCTTGCATGGGACCTAGAAATTCACCCAAGGGCACACATGTGATTTTTCAACCAACTTTGGTGCACTCGAGCATGTGCTTGTAGTTCAAATTTGAATTATGCACATTAAATGGCTAGAAATTCAATTAATGTATAAGAAAGTCCAAACGAACCCGAAATAATTCCAAAATTTAGCATGATACTCATATAGTTCTATGTTGCCTTTGTAAAAAATCAAGGGGGCAGGCAATGTATATCATTTCGCACACAAAGGTGACACATCCGCCCTCAGGAACCATGAGTCTTCTCGAGAGAAGCATCGGTTTGCAAGTAGCTTATACCCAAAAACTTGTCCAAATGTGGACAATTTTTTTACCACAACATGTTGGTGCCATGAAATGACACCATGCCAAGTTTCATGATTTTCAGGCTACTTTTGAATTTCCAGGAATTTAAAAACCAACTTTCTCAATGTTCCCCGCTGAGCCATGATGCCCAGATGTTTGAATTTCATTCCCGTTTCTTGCTTGGGACATATAAATTCACCCAAAGACACACATGTGAATTTTCAACAAACTTCGGTGTGGTGGAGCATGTGCTTGTAGTTCAAATTTGAATTATGCACATTAAATGCCTAGAAACTCAATTAATGCATAAAAATGCCAAACGAACCCGTAATAATTCCAAATTTAAACACGACACTCATGTAGTTGCATGTTCACTGTACATAAATGTTCTAGCATACACTTGACCATCCTTTCCCTTCGTAAAACCATTTTGTCTTTCAAAACGTAATGAAAAAATCAGGTATACCACAAACAATTTACTAGAAAGAATCGTGTGGGATGCGATATAAAATATCTTGGAGCACCGTCTTGTCTGGCTTACGAAGGAAGCTTCTTCGTCTATAGTCCATCGTCCCCGCTTGAACCACACTTGCGCACCAGTTTCTCGCGGCACCGAGCAAAAGTTTTTGTCAGGACCCCGATTCCAAGTCACATCAATCTAGCCGGTAACACCTCATATCACTTTGCGGCCTCACGCACGGTATCCCACGGGTGACGCCTTACCATGGCCCGGGACCGTTTGCGCCTTTTGGCTCATGTATATGACAGTGTCGCTAGCATCCATATGACAGAGAACCCAGGCCGACATGGCTAGTCGGGAACCCAAAGTGGCACAGACCTATGGAGACAGGCATACATGAATCACATCGAACATGTCGGTCATCAACGAGTGATTCCGGGCTGTAGCACTGGGCTAACAGGACTCCGGGGAACCCCGGGCTGTAGCAGGCTAGGCAGGACTCCGGAAGTCACCGTGTGACATTTCCCCGAAGGGATAGACATAGGTACGAGGTGAAACACATGCCGGCCAGTCAAGTGTCCTGAGCAGTAGTGTTGGGCTAGCAAGACTCTGGTGAACTGGGCTGTAGCGGAGTACTATGGCTCGAGGAACACTATACTACATTTCCCCATAAGAAAGGCTGCCAAGGATAAACAACTAGATTGTCGGATCCCACTCATACCAAGCATTTCAATCATACACACAATATGCCCGATATGAGTACATACAACATGGCATCACAACAAAACTCTACAACTCAAGTACTTTATTTAAAGGCTCCAGAGAGCAATTCATAACATGTTCATACAGATAGGGGTCACATGACTCGACACTCAAGTCATACCAACATACAAGCACATGCGGAAGCAACTAGTCTGAGTACAGACTCTAGAAAGAAAGAAGGCATCTCGAAGCCTGTCTATCTACATAGGCCCTCCATGGCCAGGGTCACCACCTGGGTGGCTAGTCACTCGTCGACGTCAAGGTCTACATAGAACCCATCGGAGGGGGCAGTGTTGTCGTCTGAAAACAATAAATAAGCAAAACATGAGTACAAAGGTACTCAGCAAGTCTTACATCAGAACCTACTATACATGCTTATTCTCAAGAAGGCGGTGGGGTTGATGCAGCAAGCCAGCTTTGACCCTTGGCTAAGCTATCCTACGGAACTTCACCAGTAAAATAGTTTTCGCACACGAGTCCACTACTCACCAACACAATACTCCACCGGGAATCCTCCCTCGTCATCCTACGAGAGGGCCATCCTCGGTACTCACACTTTATCTTGAGTCTTTTAGTAGTATCCATTAACTTGTCTATGAACTGTATATGCAACCAAGTAGTCCTTTACCGCGGACGCGGCTATTCAAATAGTTTTATACCCTGCAGGGGTGTACTTCGTCACACATGTTTCCACCACTTAGCGTCTGCACATGACATGTGCTCGGCAGACTTCAAGCGAAAACCGACGTGGGTGTAGACCACGACCTGACTAACCTCACAAGTCTCTAGTCCAGGTTTATCGCCTATTCAGGTTCCATCCGCAAGGAAATCAGGCCGGGGTGTCCTCAACAGCCCCAAACAATGTGAACAGGGTTCCCGCGACACCAAACGGGTGACTCGGTACACCGTGCCACGGTGTATCTACCGCAACATAGCCCACCCCTAGGGTCAGCGCTACGCACGGCCACCAACACGTGTCCTACAAACACCAGAAACTAGTTGCAACTCCTGGACAAAGGCGAGAGGGGTCAGTAAGTCAAGCGGGGTCATATTTCAGGGCCCAATGTGTGGTAGTAGCTGAATCTTAAATCATGCATATAGATCTCAGTGCTTAGGGACGGCCTCAATGAAACAACCCACCATGTACTCCTACATGGCCTCTCATCGCTACCTTTACCAAAACATGTTCAACGCATCCCTCACATTACCGGCATAAGCATTTCACTCTAGCCCATCTCCCAGATGAACCAGACCTGACACAACTCTAAGCATAGCAGGCATAGCAAGGTAAGAATCACATACATGGCTCAATCAACTCCTACACATGCTAGTGGGTTTCATCTAGTTACTGTGGCAATGACAGGTCATGCAGAGGATAAGGTTTCAACTACCGTAGCACACAGCAGTTTGAATCGCGTTGTCTTAATGTAGTAAACAAGAGCAGAAGCGAGAACATGAGTTTGTATCGGAATGATCAATGGTTGCTTGCCTGATGGAGTGGTAGTGGGATACTGCCCTTCAGTTGGATACTCGTGGATATCCTTGGAGGCAGAACCTACCACGAAGAACACATCGTAATACAATCAACACATGACGATATGCAACAATATGATGCATGCTATGACATGGCAATATGAATGTGTCTTGGCCTAATGCAGGTTATATTAGAAAGGAATGAACTCATTTGAATCAAAGATTCAAATATTAGCTCATTAAACATGGCCTTAATAGTGCTTTTCCTTATTCTGCCTAAACAGCAAGGTAACTTGTTTTGTCATGCATGAAACCATTACAGTTGGATAGATTGAATTTTTCTGATAATTTTTCATATATAATTTATCTCATTTGGAGCTATGGTTGAATTTCTATGAATTTTTGAAGTTTGAACTATTTTCTGGAATTTCCTGAATAAGAATAAATCCAGAAAATCAATTACTGCATCAGCATTGCGTCAGGGTGACGTCAGCAGGTCAAACGCGCCAGCCCAGGTCAAACCTGACTGGTGGGCCCCTTCTGTCAGCCTCTCAGCTAATTACCAAAATTAGATTAACACTATTTAGTTGTCAGTGGGGCCTGGGCCCACATGTCAGTGACTGATTTAATTAAAATTAATTAAGACTAATCCTAATTTAGTTAGCCGACCGGCCCCACCTGTCATAGACTCAGGGGGGGTCTTCCTGGGCCCACCCAGCGGTCAAACTGGGTCAACTCGCCGGCGGCTCGACACCGGCGAGGCCCGAGACGGCGGAGGGCTTCGGATTTGGTCCTCCGGTGACCAAATCGACGACGGAGACGTGCTACGCGTAGCTGGGGCTCGTGCGCATCTAGTGGGGCAAGTGGGAGGAGCTGGGGTGGAGCGAGCTCGCCGGAATCGAGCTCGTGGCGGTGGCCGGAGTTCGGGCGAGGTCAGTTTTGAGGCTACGGTGCATGGGAGGAAGAACTGGTGGTGGCTACGGGTCCCTGGTGCTGCGCTGAGCACGGTGAGGTGCTCGGACGCGTGCTTGCACGGCCGTAGCAATGACGGCGGCATGGCCGGCGGCGAGGAGCGCTCGGGCTTGGAGGGGGCGGTGGCTACGAGGCGTAATCGAGCACGGGAACTAGGGGGAAAGGAAGAGGAGCTCACAGCGGAGTCGGAGAGGGGGTCAGCGGGCTCGGGGAGGTCCTGGCGGCGGCGAATTCGACCGGAGATGGCTCGGGTGCCCGAGGTTGAAGACGAGGGTGAAGGCGGCGATGCAGGACCTCCGGCGATGCGTGGCTCGGTGGGGAGGACGAGGGAGTCAAGGCGGAGCTAATGGGCTCATCGGAGGGGCGAGGGGGTGTCTGTGGTGGCAACTACGGCGATCGGCAGCGAGGTACGCGCTCGGCCGTTGCGGGAGAGAGAGGGGGAGACGAGGGGGAGAGTGAGCGAGTGCGAGAGGGAGACGTGGGGGGTCGCGTGGCACTTCAGGGCGTCCCCGGGCGTCGGCGGAAGCAGGAGCTGGCCGGCGTGTGGCCACGGGCGCCGGCCACGCGCTCCGCGTCCTTCTGGCACGAGGAGGACGATGACTGGCAGCGCCAGCAGGCTGGGCCGAGCCAGGTGGCTGGGCCAGCACAGGTAAGGCCCAGGTGGGCTTCTTTCTCCTCTTTTTTTATTTAGTTTCTGTTTTCTATTTAACTGCAACTGTTTAGCTTTAAATAAAATACTAAAACATTTCCAAAAATCCTGAAAATAAATGTGGCCTCTGTTTAGATTATTTCCAACAGGAAACATTTATTCCCAGAATTATTTGAGCATTTAGATTATTTTATAGCATTTAAATGCCCAAATTCAAATACTTATGATTTAATTCAATGACCTTCTATTGACCTAGAAAATTGTGCACCAATTTTGCCAGAGGTTCTAACCTAAGACAAAGAGGGTGAACTTTTTAGAAGGGCATTTCAGGTTCATTGAAAATATTTTTAGTAAACCCTAGTTGTTTCCAAGGGGGTGTGTTGGGGGTTCTGTCTTCCCCAATTCAAATTTAAGAGGAATTTAAACATGATGCACATTCTAATGCTTGAACTAGCTAGGGTGTGACATTTTTCTACCACCACGGAAATATCTATCTCCCCGCCCCCTCCCTCCCCCCAAACGCCACATTTCCACTGTTCCTCCTTGCTTTCCAAGTTCATACCTTCACCGCTGCTTACTGGCAGCTCAACCTCCTTGCCAGTGACCCTTCTTCTTGAAGTGTCGCTTCCTCACCGGCTACCCTTCTTCTTGCAGCGCCGCCTCCTCGCCGGCGAACCTTCTTCTTGCTGAATGGCCTCCTCGCCAGCGACCCTTCTTCTTGCTGCGCGCCTTGTCGATATGGTCAGGTAATCCACACCCCACCCACACCATCCTCCTCCTTCCCCATCCCACATGCACCGATCAACGGCGCGACACCTTCCGCCGAAATGACTGTCCCCCTCATCCCATTAAGCGCCGCCCACAGCTATTTTGCATGCAATATGACATGGAGCTCAATAGCATCTGGCAGCTGAGAAGCAAATCATGGGCGCATGCGCGCACGAGGTTTCTATGGCTGCCATGCGTGACGACCGCTAGATCTTGGAGGAGCACCTCGTCTTCGAGGCCACCATCGACACCGCCACGCGGTTGTCTACTTTAAAACAGAGTTCATGTTGTTTTCTCGAGGCCACCGCCTGTGACTTCTAGTGATCTGTCCTCTATAATGTTAATATGAAATCTGATGTTCAATTAACAGTTTGGTCCTCTAAAATGTAATGTTCAGTTAACAGTTTGGTTAAAAAATTGCTACATTTGTAGTACTGTGCTCAAGCATTATTTATTTTGTTAAATGTCTTATCTTCTAGTACATGTTTCTATTCTGCAATGTCATGCTCAGTTAACTGTTTTGGTTCATTTTGTCTGTTGACCATTTAACTGTTTGGTTCAATTCTGCAACTTGATTTTCATTTGCTGTGAGTACAATTTTGTATTGTTATGCATGTGAAATAAATCGAATTTGGCTGTACTCATTACATATTCTAATGATAGTATGGGAACTCTCAGTGAACCTGATCAAGATCTTCCTTATGTGTGTTGCTGGGAAACAATGGGAGACACTGCGGTTTACCATCGAGGTATGCTCATGCATGGTCCTTTCGCTAATAGCACATTATTGTGTAGTTGCAGGAATCATTCTAACATTTAGGTTTTCTTACAATTTGGTCTGGCACATGTAGGTCCTGCTGTTAGAGGCTTAGACCCACTATTCAAACCATTTTGCATAAGGGGAAATGAGATGTCCATGAATATCAGTCAAGTCAAGAAACTCAAAAAGATTGTTAGGATGAAGAAACTTGCGATGAATAACAAGATCTTTGTTTGCACAATAAAGAAGACATCAGTCAACTATAGGATGGTACTTACTCTTTTACCTTGTTTTTACCCCTTGCGCCATTTCAAAATTTATAATAGCGATTTATGCATATCTTTGTTTTCAGTACTTTCCAAAGCAGTTCACCGATAATTACCTCTCAAACCACCTGCATGGTCAAGAGGCGAGGAAGGTATTCATTCAACACCCACGGTACAATATTGAAGTCTTCCTGAAGAGGACGATGGTTGGGCGGGCAATTGTCCATAGCCACTGGCCTAAAGTTACAAGGACATTCAACATCACTCAAGGCTCAATATTTGCCTTCCGCTTCTATAGTTTCCCAGATGAGATTCAACTGTCTATGTACCTGGTATGATGCTAATTTCCAAAGGTTTTCGATGTTGCATGTGAAACTTGGTGATGTTGTGTAATGGTGTAACTGAGTGCCGAAGCTATCTAATGTAATTTGATTATGAAATCCTGGTTGCCGTTATACAGATATGAAATATCTGGTGTGTTCTATAAGAAATATCAATTTGATTACTACATGGATTATCAATAATAGGCTAATTACCTTGCTTATTGGGGTTTTCTATTGCAAACAGTTACTCAAACAGCACCGTGGGTGATGAACTCAAACAACCCACACGGGTCCTAGAAAGTAGGCATGTTTGATCAATTAGCAATCACACACGACTTCTGGCAGAGAACTGTTTGTGTTAGGACACCTTGCACAAACGTGTCCACACAATATACTGTGTGTGATATACATATGAACAGAAATGTTTTTCTGGGATTCGCCGTGTGGGATGTACATACAAACGGAAACGATTGGGTTTCGATGCCTCGCCAGATCACGCACGAGCTCATTTTGCGTGCCAGGAGGGCCTATCCCCGACGGTTTTTGGGTCGTGTGGGAAGGACCCCTATCGCCCACACTCACTTGGCGACGGTTCCAAGTGTTGTCGTGGAAAGGCGTTATAAACCGTTTGTATAGGAGGTCTCTGCACCAGTGTTACCATCGTCATTGTTCCGCTGCCTGAAGTTATCCCGCTGCTACGAGTTGTTCCGCTGCTAGCATAGAGCTACCTTAGCGGGTGTTATCTCGCTGGGCTGATGTGATCCTTGGTAACATCAGACCCTTGTACCATTATCCTTTGTAATAAGAACTGATTTTTTTCTATGCCAAGTAGTGTCGTACTCCAGAAGACTTGATCAGTTATCTGGAATACACGGTGTTCTGGTTCCTCTAAGCCGAGGTGCCACAGGCTTTATCAGAGTAGGTCTGGCTATAGGATGCCCTAGTCAGCGCGAGCGGTAGAAATCGGTAGTATAGAGTCTACCCGGGTTGTTGCATTTGGTTGTTGCATTTGTTTGTTGAATAGCATGCATATAGATTTATTATTTTTCTTCTAACGATTCGATCTTGTGAGTGTAGCTGGCCTCAATCCAGAGCAACTACAGCACCGCCCCGACATCCCTCTAGTTTTCCCTTTTTCCAATTCTTCGGTGCTTGGCATCAGCTCTGTCCCAACGGAGTGATGCCAAGTGTTCCAGATACCTTTCACAGGAATGATGCTTAGGTATCACGTTGTTATCTTTCTTTCTGCCCCACTATCATTTCGGTGGTAGATATGCTTCTACCCTAGATCGTGCCTTTAATCTTGTCATGTTGGCAACCCTTAATGATCTAAGTCATCAAGAAAGGGCAATGCCAGCAGACTCAGCTTTCCACCACTAACCTACTGCTTGGACGAGTACGGATCGCTCCCATCCGCTTAATGATGATGTGGTGGTGACCTTCATGTCCTGCTACATGGTCACCGAGTACGTCCTCGCCTCCCAGCTAGTCAAGGATGTTACCTTGCTAAGCATGCACTTGGTGTAGCTATGTTTACACCAACCCCTCCACACGTTGGTCCATCTTCGTGCACATCATCACAACATGTTAGATCGTAGTATCGGAGTTTCTGCGACATTTGTGTGCTTAAGTAGGTGTGCATATTTTTGTGAATAGCAGTAATATCTGTGGCACCCCGGCTCAGAGCAACCGGTTTACCTTGCATTGCCAGCCCAAAGATCACGTCTTCTGGCAACACCCACAACATCTTGGTATAGAAAACAACTGCTTTATTGATACTAGCGGAACATAGTTCGATGTTACATCAAGTAGTGAGGCCAAGCAACACACACGGTGCGGCTGAACAATATGTACATTATTTAGTGAACAGAAAGTGGCCTCAATCACGGCAACTCCTCGCCAGCGGAACAATGACGAAGCGGGACTCCATAGCATAGGGACACCGATGTGGACACGGTGTAGACTCGGGCAGCACTTCGATCCAACGAAACTTTCCTGAAATCTGGCATGACATGCCAGGTCAGTACATTGAATGTACTTGCAAGCTCACAATAATCATAAACATAATGACAAACAATATCATGATATTTAATCAAGTTAAGTGCAATGCAGAAACATACTACTGATGTAGTGAAAATATCTCGTGCACCAAGTCCCTCGGACTTTCTCACGAAACGGGTTACCTTGTAACCAAATGGTGATCTTACTCGGATCACAAACGAAACCAACACTTTGATCTCCACATCATCATAATTTCTCAACCATCATCTTTCAAACAGTGCCAAGTGATTATACTTAGTGTGCAAAATTAATTATAAATGTTGATCCATGGTGTGACCTACTCATGAGTTGTGTCCGTAACCGAGGACGTGACTATCGATAGATTAAATACACTCTGCAGATGTAGCGCACTGTACCCATACCACGGAATCCATGGCCTCGCACTTCCATTCGGGTGGACCAACGGCATTCCGATGAAACCCTCCCATTTCCCGACACTCTCCCGGCCACTCCGTCTCACTCCCCACTGGGCTAAGTCATGGGTGGCCCAGTGCCTACCAAAGGCATCAATGGCCACCGTCGTGGCAAAACATAAACAGTCCCAAACGGGGACAAGGTACCATAACAACAAACGGGCACACAAGGTTATGTCTGCTTACGGGGCCAGAGTAACGCACGCCCATAACTTTCCCTCGTTGTTGGTACCGACCAGAGGCATGACAACGGACCGAGTAAAGGCCTTCCCATAAAGGCAAATGTGGTTGCATTGGGAAAACTCGATTCAGTGGCACCATAACCTGATCAACGTTTTGTTCAAGTTGAATTATCATCCGGTTTAACTTGAAATAAAAACAATGGGTGCCACAATATGCCATGAATATGAAACCATACAACATGCATTACATACCACCACGAGTGAACGGATCAACATCGTTAAATCTTATACTGACACTAGTTCTTGAGACTCATCATATTTTTAGTCATGATATCAACTTAATAGAATCAATTTCTCTCTTAAGAAAAATAGTACCGGTGCTAGTCATGTCATAACCATGTCATAATAATATAAGAAAAAGTTACTTCTACTCACTCATATTAAACATCATCACACTACTGAAATCTAGCATTTCAAGCAGAATAACTAACTAGCAAAATCATTATTTATTTAAATCATTTTAAATGCATGAAATAACTCATATTCAAGTTGAAAAAATCACAAATATTGAAATGACACCCTCAAAATGTTGGTGTGGCTTACCTTAGTGCAGAGGAGGTTCACACTCCTCCTGGTGATCCTCAAGACAAGCTTCTCCCTCTGAAAACAATTAAAAATAGAGAAAGAAAGTATCAAGAATCACTCTGAAAATCACCAGAAAATCTAGACAGCAGAGAAAAATCTCATTTTTGGTGTGCTACTACTGCCGTGATGTTGCCTGGATTTCTAGGACTAATGCTTTGTAGATTGACGGTGATTTATTGCCATTGGATTATTAGGAGAAATATTTATTTTCATTATTATCATATGGGAACTCACCTGGCAAGTCATGCTAGTTTGCAGGTGATTGCTTGCTTGACGAGGATACCATCGTGCGAGCTATACTTTGTCCCAGCTAGAGCCCCTATGGAGTGGACTTCATCACACTACTGTAGGATGCTGCTAACGCGACACTACGATCAAAGACCCTTCGATGAAATTATGTGTGATGCAATAATCGCAAACGGTGGTGTATAAGAATTGTCAAAAAGGTGCAAAGAGTTTGCGATGACGGATGCATCAAACACGGTTCATATTTTAGTTGCGTGTGCGATGAAGGGCATACGGTTCAGTTCAATTAACTGTTTGTGATGAGGAGGAACAAAAGAAACAGGCAGCCGGATGAAGGTGTGTGCGATATACAGCATACAGTTCACTCGAATGAACTGTTTGTGATGAACAGGAACAACAGAAGTGGGCAGCTAGGTAAAGGTGTGTGCGATTGAGGGCATACGCTTTAGAAGGATTAACTCTTTACGATTAGGCAACAAAACAGAAATGGTCAGCCAGATCAAAGTGTCTGCGATTGATGGCATACACATCACATGGATGATCTATTTGCAATTAGCCACAAAAACAGAAACAGTTCGACAGATCAACGTGTGTCCACTAGATGGGCACACATTCTAATTAAAAGAAGCGTGCGCGATGGTAATAATGAGCGTGCATAGTTGTTGCAACAAGACGTGTGCTGACATTGCCTATTACGGTGCATCCTATGGTCCAAACGCCACATACGCGACCGAGAAAGCGTGCCAATGTTACGCCTTCCGGGAATAGTGCCGCACTTAGAACCGTCAATAAATTTTGAGCCTGCGTCCTGTCACATTCAAAATTACTACCACGATATAATTAATTGCAAACCTGTTCACACCAATCAAAACCTAAATGGTTTCCCACTTAGGATCGTATTAGTACTTGGTTATAAATACTACTACTCCAAGATGAGTGCACATTCCTCCTCAACTCCTCATCCAAAAAACAAACAAGTCATTCACCGTCGTTCCCTTGCGTCTGCCATGGCCAGCGTGAGTTCTGGGTCGAGAGATTGCCTACACCACATTTGTGTGCTTAAGTAGGTGTGCATATTTTTGTGAATAGCAGTAATATCTGTGGCACCCCAGCTCAGAGCAACCAGTTTACCTTGCATTGCCAGCCCAAAGATCACGTCTTCTGGCAACACACACAACATCTTGGTATAGAAAACAACTGCTGTATTGATACTAGCGGAACATAGTTCGATGTTACATCAAGTAGCGAGGCCAAGCGACACACACAGTGCGGCTGAACAATATGTACATTATTTTGTGAACAGAAAGGCGCCTCGATCACGGCAACTACTCGCCAGCGGAACAACGATGAAGCGGGACTCCATAGCACAGGGACACCGATGTGTACACGGTGTAGACTCGGGCAGCACTTCGATCCAACGAAACTTTCCTGAAATCTGGCATGACATGCCAGGTCAGTACATTGAATGTACTTGCAGGCTCACAATAATCATAAATATAATGGCAAACAATATCATGATATTTAATCAAGTTAAGTGCAATCCAGAAACATACTAATGATGTAGTGAAAATATCTCGTGAACCAAGTCCCTCGGTCTTTCTTACCGAATGGGTTACCTTGTAACCAAATGGTGATCTTACTCGGATCACAAACGAAACCAACACTTTGGTCTCCACATCATCATAATTTCTCAACCATCATCTTTCAAACAGTGCCAAGTGATTATACTTAGTGTGCAAAATTAATTATAAATGTTGATCCATGGTGTGACCTAATCATGAGTTGTTTCTAGTTGATCCATAGTGTGCAAACAGTGCCAAGCTTGGACAGATATAACCCTTCTGGAGCATCTCATCAAGTTGTTTCTTTAATTCCACCAGTTCTGACGAAGGCATCCAATAATACTTCTTGTATAATGGTGCGGTCCTGGGCAAAGATCGATTGCAAACTCAAGCTCTCGGTCTGGCGGCATTCCTGGTAGTTCCTCGGGGAATACATCTAGAAATTCACTGACCACATGGATTAATCCCAATTCTTCAGCCACCATGGTGAAAACCATTTCTTTATTTGGTATGCTTCTGCAGGCATAGGATTTTATGGTTCGACCTTCCTGACTTGTCAAGGTGACTTCTCTGGTCGCAGAGTTGATGCACACTTGATATTGGGTCAACCAGTTCATTCCTGAAATAATGTCCAACTTGGCTGACTCGATGACTATCAAGGAAGTTGGAAAACAAACTCCTTTGATATCAATTTCCATGTTACAACAGACTCGATTGCTTTTGAGCATGGATCCCGGGGATTGTACCAGCATACTTTTACCCAAAAGTGAACAAGGAAATTTGTTTTATGCAATGAAACTTTGTGAAATAAAAGAATGGGAATCCCCAGAGTCAAATAAAATTATTGCAGGTATGCCATTAACCGGAAACATACCAATGACGACTTCGGGGTCTTCTTGGGCTTCGTCTGCGGAGAGGTGGTGAACTTGTCCTTGGATGGTTCGCTGGACAGGGTATGGCCCCATATGGTTGACCTGCGGCCTAAATGGAGCATTCTATTTGCCGTTCTTGGGACACTGTCTGGCATAATGTCCGGTTTGTCCACAATTGAAACATGAATTGTTGCACTGATATTCTTCACGCACCGGGCTGGTTATGACATTCTTGACTTGGGTTCTGGTCTTATTAACATTTTGCCGCCAATTGGGCTTGTACTCTACCTGAGTCTGCTGCAAAGTATGAGCCTTTTGCATTGGCTGACCATCCTTCTTAGGTTCAAACTTACACTTGTGATCATTATTAGCAGGCTTGTTGTCATGCATAAACTTGTGCCCCCTTTCCGCAATGAGGGCCTTGTTTACCAGAGTTTGGAAATCCAGGAAATCAAACATACTGAGAGTGCATCTGAGGTGTTGGTTTAGTCCTCCAAGAAATTTGTCGATCTTTCTTTCTTCTATGGCCACATCATAGAGGGAATAGCGGGCCAAATGATTGAACGTATGCAGATACTCACTAACAGACATGCTTCCTTGGGTGAGCGCAAGGAATTCACGCTTATTGGCCTTCATAATACTAGCAGGAATATGATCTTTGCGGAAATGGTCCATGAATTTGGTCCAAGTGATCTCTTCGTCTATAGGCCACATGGCTTTAGCATTCTCCCAAAATATAGCGGCAGCTTCTTCGAGGTAATGTGTAGCGAACGGAACCTTGTCATCTTCTTCAGTACGAGCAATTTCAAGCTTTTTCTCAATGGTCCTCAACCAATCACCGGCTTCCAACGGATCAACAACTTGACTGAAACTGGGAGGCTTGGTTCTCTAAAAATCTGACAGCTTGGAGTGATGCCCATTCTGTTTTCCATTCTGCCCAACCATAGCTTGCACCCTTTTTAACAATTCAACCAGATCGTTATTTCTTCTTTCTTCAATCATGCGCATAATTTGTTCACTAGAGGGAGGATATGGCAGTGGAGGCGGTGGTGTATTGTACGGCTCAGGGGAATGCCCTGCCTGTCATGCTGAGCGACTAACAGGGACATCCTCACAAGCATGACTGCCGTTGCCTCCCTGCGTCATCCTATTATTTGTTTTCCAAATATATAGCAATCGAGATGAGAAATATCCGAAAATGGGAATGCAGGCCAGCGACAAACCCAGAAGAAAATAGCGAAAAGAAATAAAGGCGAATAAATAAAAATGTTCCAACATAATTATACATAGACTCATACATGCAAGATAAACATCATGACCAGTTCGACTATTCTCATACATGAAACGAAACATCATGACTCGAAAGACTACATCCGTACATCAACATGACAACTGCGGTTACTCAGATGCTCTAGTGCTCTGCTGGGCCTGTGGGGTCCTCTCCTGAGGTGGACTCGGATCCTGAACTGAAGACGTTAGCCGAGACCTCCGGGTTAAATGTGACCCAATGATGCTGCCTCAAGGGCCACTACTGCAGGATGCTGCTAACGTGACACTACGATCAGAGACCCTTCGAGAAACTGTGTGTGATGCAATAATCGCCAATGGTGGTGTATGAAAACCATCAGAAATGTATAAAACATTTGCGATGACGGATACATCAAACACGGTTCAGATTTTAGTTGCATGTGCGATGAAGGGCATACGGTTCGGTTTAATTAACTGTTTGCGACGAGGAGGTATAAAAGAAACGGGTAGCCAGATGAAGGCGTGTGCGATACACAACATGCGGTTCACTCGGGTGAACTTTTTGTGATTAGGCAACACAAAAGAAATGGGCAGCCAAATGAATGTGTGTGCAATATACAACATATGGTTCACTCGGATGAATTGTATGTGATTAGGCAACACAAAAGAAACGGTCAGCGAGATCAAGGTCTGTGCGATATAAGCATGTGGTTCACTCGGCCCTTGTCGTCAGTGTGTGACTTCTGTGGCAACCGTTTGCTCCCCATGCGCCTCTTCGTGTATCGTGGCAACTGTCCACCAACTCTTCGCCTTTCCCTCCCGATTTGGAATTGCTGCCGCACGCTCTGCCTCCCTCCTCCATTTTCCTTCACCCTTCCTTCTGCCATAATTGTTCGATCGTCTTCTCCATGGAGGGAACATGCCGGAAACGACCCAGTTATTCTTGCCCTGATCTGAATGATGACACGGTGGAGGAACTCATTGATCGGTGCGACGTCATCACCTCAGCTAGCATGGCAGGTTCGTTCAAGACCATTCTCGACTCAACTAATAACATCATTACAGGCAACCCAAGGGTCCAGGAGCGGTTTGATCTCCCCTATCATGTTCGTCGTGACCCTGTTGACTGGCGCGGGGACGACGGGAGCCTCACCTTGTGCAAGTTGACTCCGCTTGATAATGATACGTGTGATGTTAAGATGCCATCGCTTGAGCAAGGCTTGGGCAGGCATAAATGAAGACTGGGTTGTTTATATTGGGTACAACTGTAAGTGGGAACTTGTGAATGTGTACACTCGTCACCGGCTTCCACTTCCAAAAATCTTAGACTGCCCAAAGGTTGAGCACACAGATGATCTACATGAGTTAAAATACGATCATGGTAACTGCCGTCTACGGAAGATAGCAATTTGTCGAGTTCCCATCCACTCTTGGGATTACACGAACTATGAAGTTGTTGCTATCTTCGAAAAGCTTGTTTCCTTCCTTACTTCCACGCCTCGATGGATATTTCTCAAAAATCAATTTCTGTACACGGATGAGTAGTGTGATGCAATTCAATACGAGGGTCTTGTGTTTGCTTCCACCACTCGTGGCACAGTTTTTGCATGGAATCATCATGCTTTCGGTACGTTTGTATTTCAGCGTAATTATAATTGTTTCATCCACATGTATGCGGGTAACTAGTTTCCCTTTACTAACTAATTGACCTTCTTGTGTTTCCAAGGTCCTGTGAACATTCCACCACCTATACTTGAAAAAAAAATTAACCAAGGGGGAGATGACGATGCTGATGATCACGAGCATGAGGACGAGCATGACCCAAATACTAAGTGGCGCTTGGCAACTTATTCTGATGGATCACCTCTTCTTGTCTGTATACAGGGTACTGCTTATGTTACTAAGGAAGCAGGTGTTGTCTTGCATGGTCGCACTCTCCGGACCTATTCCAACATCCGTTGCAGGGTATTTGAGATGGATACTTGTGTACTAGCGCCAACACCTTCTCCCTGGTTCAGTATTGGAAGTCTCGGAGGAAACTCGCTCTTCCTTGGACAAAACTATCCAATTATACTGAAAGGCGATCCAGCTGCTGTTGACACAACATTACTACCATTTATGAGAACCAACTGTATCTATACCTCAGTCATTGCTATGCTTCCCTACCATCGCACTATGGGTCCTGACATCGCCTGCTTCAGCATGAATGATCAGTCTTGTGTTGTTCTCGAGATTGATAGTAGCTGGCCTTTCCCAGAGAATCACTTCTGGTTCAAAGCAAGCGTTTCCAATGCCGACGAGTGGTTGAGCTGAAGTTCTTTTAATCGCTTTGTTATTTGTTGTGTGAGAAAAACTTTACTAGAATGTTTTGTTGGAAATGATCTATAATCAAACGTGTATCCTCATTGTCTTTGTGGGTTGATGACTTGTTGTATATAATCAATGGTACATTTTCATATGCGTCCATCAACTCATGCCTACTAGTGGTGTCCATACGAACAATGCTAGTGATTTTAGTTGCAAAAATTAGATAGTGCTAGTGTTTTTTAGTTGCATATTTTGACAAATCGCTGTGTTACAAGGTTGGCAAATGGCAATGTTACTGGATAAACAAATCTTTCCAGTTTGACAAATGATAACATACCCAAAATGATAGATATGCAAATGTTACCCAATTCTTTGTAGGTGGTTGCACACGGGTCATGCAAAACAACCGTTTGCATTGAAGGGATGTAGAAATCCTGCTCGGCACATTTTCCCTTGGCTTCCTGGGGAATCTGTCAGTTTTCATACGAGTGTTCTAACTAAAACGTTTGCGATGAGTGTTTTATATTTAAAAACCTTTGGCGCTTTTTTTAAATAAAATCGTTTGATAAGTCTGTAAATTAAGAGAGAAAACGCAAGTTCGTTCAAACCATATATTTCATTCCGTCACACTGCGAATTTATATTCATATGATCGAGAATTCGAGATACAGTATTAAACCCCAAAAAACAATTTCCAGCGGCGGCGGAAGCGGCGTGCCGCGTTGTCGTTGTCGTTGTCGTCCTCCGAGTCGCTGTTGTTCAAGCCTTCAAGGCAGCACAAAATGTTCTTCAATTGTAAATCAAACATCATGTCGTTGCGGGATCAACGGGCGGGGTGCGGGAGGACGACAACTAGCGCTGTTGAGAGGTAGCGGTCGACGGCAGCGTCCCATGCCGCTGAGGGGGGCACGTGCACGAGCACAGGCACGGGTGCAGCGGGTGTAGCCAAACGCACTGGGACCGGCGCCGCGGTGGGTGGAGGGGCATGCAAGGGCAGGGGCACGGGCGCGGTGGGTGCAGCCGAACGCACGAGGGCCAGCGCCATGGTGGGTGGAGGGGAGCACACGGGCACAGGCATGGGCGCTGGCGCTGGCATGTACATGAGTTCACGCGGGTCCGCGAAGACCTCCCTGACGCCCGCGGCTTCCAGCTTTGTGATGGTGCTGTGCGACCAGCCCGTTAATGCAACGGGGATGGTCGCTGGCTCGGGCGCAGGGATGGGAGCTGGGACGGGAGCGGGGGCAGTAACCGCGGCAGCCAGCTCGTTCTGGGACATGTCCCTGATGCCCCATTCCTTCTTATTTTCTATCACCTTCGACTCGGAGTCCACTTCACCAAACTTGATGACTAGTGGCAGTTGATCATTCCGCAGCATGGTGTTGGTGGAGGTCTACGAGAGGGAGGGGAATGGGAGGCGAACAGTAAGGCCGCCCGTACTAAACAGCATGCCAAGTTTCATGAATTTCAGACGAGTTTTGGGTTTACTAGAATTTAAAAACTAGGCATCTCAATGTTTTGTCGGCAATCAACAGTGCCTTGGTGTTTGAATTTCATTCCCATATCTTACATAGGACCTAGAAATTCACCCGAGGACACACACGTGATTTTTCAACCAACTTTAGTGGATTGGAGCATGTGCTTGTAGTTCAAATTTGAATTATGCACATAAAATGCCTAGAAAACCCAGTTAATGTATAAAAAAGGCCAAACGAACCCAAAAAATTCCCAGATTAAACACAACACTCCTATTGTTCTATGTTGACACTAGAAATTTTTTGAAAGCAATACGAGGCAAAGGATATCATCCCATCTCCAAAGGTGGTACGTTCCCTATCGAAACCATCATGCTTGTTGTGAGAAGCTCTGGTTTGTGATAAGCTTATACCTGAACCTGCCCCAAATGGGACAAATTTGTTACCACGACATGTTGATGCCACTCCATGATTGCAAGCCAAGTTTCATGCATTTCAGACGAGTTTTGGATTTACTAGAATTTAAAAACCATTCATCTCAACGTTTTGCCGGCAATCAACAGTGCCCTGGTGCTTGAATTTCATTCCCATCTCTTGCATGGGACCTAGAAATTCACCCAAGGACACACATGTGATTTTTCAATGAACTTTAGTGCATTGGAGCATGTACTTGTAGTTCAAATTTTAATTATGCACAGAAAATGCCTTGAAAACCTAGTTAATGTATAAAAAATGCCAAATGAACCCTGAAAAATTCCAAGATTAAACACAACACTCCTGTTGTTCTATGTTGACACTAGAAATTTTTTGAAAGCAATAAGAGGCAACGGATATCGTCCTGTTCCCAAAGGTGGTATGTTCCTATCGAAACCATCATGCTTGTTGTGAGAAGCTTATACCCAAACCTGCCCCAAATGGGACGAAATTTTCACCACAGCATGTTGATGCTGCTCCATGATAGCATGCCAAGTTTCATGAATTTTAGACGAGTTTTGGATTTACTAGAATTTGAAAACCAGGTATCTCAACATTTTGCCGGCAATCAACAGTGTCCCGGTGTTTGAAATTCGTTCCCATCTCTTGCATGGGACCTAGAAATTCACCCAAGGACACACATGTGATTTTTCAACCAACTTTGGTGCATTAGAGCATATACTTGTAGTTCAAATTTGAATTATTCACATAAAATGCCTAGAAAACCCATTTAATGTATAAAAAAGGCCAAACGAACCTCGAAAAATGCATTCCCATTTCTTGCATGGGACCTAAGCATGCATTGAAGGATACAGATTTGATTTTTTCAACCAATTTGTATGCACTGGAGCATGTGCATGTAGTTTAATGTTGTATTGTGCACCTGAAATGGCTAGAAAACCAATTTAAGTATAAAATGTCCAAACGAACTCTGAATAATTCCAATTCTTTTATGACACACATATAGTTGCATGTTCACTGCAGATAAAAGGTCTAGCAATTCAAACAGTGTCCATTGCCGAGGTGACCCCATTTTGTAATTCAAATCAATTAGATCCCACACAGTTTATTATCACCAACCGTGTGAGATGTAGTACAAAATATCTTGGAGCACCGTCGGTGCATAGTACGCCTATGGCTTATGCGAGAAGGTGTGTCGGCTACAGTCCACAGCTGGCGTCTCAAGCAGACTAGCTCGCTACCCAAACCCTCCCGCCTCTGCATACCTCGCAATCTCGATAATATCTACCGCTTGGAAGGTTTTAATGTTTGATAACACACGATTAGTATGTGCAGACCGTGTGCGATGTATGTTACTCCCTCTCTGCTTCATTCCCTTGATTCCAATTTTCTGTAGCCCCGCCATTTTACTCCCGCCTCTGCATCCCCCGCAATCTCAAAAATATATGCTCACCCTTGATCCAAATTTTCAGTAGCCCCGCCTTGTTACTCCCGCCTAGTAAAATTTTCAGTTGCCGCAGTATTTCCTCAAACACAACCTTGCCCCCTCCCCCCTCCACACACACCCAAAAACCTCCGCTCACATAGACACACACAACCCTCGAAACCATTGGTAGGTCGCCACCATTGCCGGCGCCTCCATCCTTAACCTTTGCCTATGTGCCGGGTAACTCGAGCAGCCAATGGCCAAAAAGAGGTTTATCACGGCCTTTTCCCCTGACGCCGGTGAGGTGGCCATTGAGGTGTCCCCATCGTCCTCCGCGAACCCGATCCACCGTCTCCGGTCCCCCGATCAGCCCGCCGCCGCGCCCCTATGTCGGTTCGAGGATTTCCCCGTCCTTCATCGGACCCGACAGCCAACGAAGTCCTGCCTCCGGGTCCGGCAGCGGCGGTGGGGGACGTGGGTCGCCAAGATTACAAATCGAGAGAGCAACAGCCGCCGGTGGCTCGGTAGCTTCCACACGGCCGAGCTCGCGGCCACGGATTACGACCGCTGGCAGGTCCGCTACCACGGCGCGACGGCTAGGCTCAATTTCCCCTACGGCACATGTCCGGTCGACCTCGTTCCGCCGGAGCTAGGGGTGGTGAGCTCGGCTATGGCGCGGGAGGACCGCGAGGCGTGGGAGCGCCTCGAGGCCGAGGCCGCCGATGAGGCCTACATGCAAGAGCTCCGCCGCCAGCACCTGGAGCTCGTGGAGACGGAGCGGGCGATCTTTGCCAGCGCGGAGGGTGGTGAGGTTATCGCGCTCTCCTCCGATGATGAGTTCGAAGGCGGCGAGGACGGCGGTGGGGACGGTGGCGAGGTTATCGCGCTCTCCTCTGATGACGAGGTTGAAGGCGGTGGTGACGGCGGCACAAAGGGCGTCAAGGTGGGCCCCAAGGATGAGGAGATCGACGTCGACGAGTGGAGGACTGCCTTCCCCAACGACCCCGACGACGGTACTAGCCCGGACCCGGCTCGCGGCACACCGTACATGACAAGGAAGGATTGGCTCGACCTGTACTTCGACCTAAAGTAGTTTAGCTTAGTTTAAATTTATGTTTTATGTTCGGTTATGCAAAACTATCTATGTTTATGTTTCAATGCATGCTACTTTCGGTTAAACATGCTTTGAACTTGATCAAATTGAGGTTTACAACCTTAAGTTTAGGGGATCGACTAGAAAAGGCCCAAAATTGCTGGAGTATATATATATCCACTAAGGGTTTTAGTCCTTTAACTTTTCAAGGATCGCCTAGAGATGTCCTTATGACTTGTTTATTTCAGTTGTTCATAATGTGATGCTCTATATGTGCAACTATTTGATGTGCAGTTCAATTTCATCAATAATAGTTTCAACAAAACCACTATGAATTATGATATTTGGTTGTTGTTAAGGATATTGTAGTTAATAGGCCTTTTCGTTTTTCAATTGTTGTTTAGCAACATGCATTGTACTGAATGACTAAGTATGCAATCCTAGGCTACATAGCAACAAGGAAGAGTGCTACCTTAATGTTCCGATGATGTCTAGATATACATGTAATAAAATCCTATATAATGGGATGGATGGAGTGTTGTACTACATCATTTTTAAAATGTTGTTTAGCTTCTAATATTAACTTAGTGCTTTTAGGTACATATATCATTGCCAAAGATCCACACTTCGACCCTTTCTGCGTATGGGGCAATGAGATATTCATGAACCAACATCAAATGAGGAAACTAATAAAGATTGTTATTAAAATGGGTCAAAAGATGTCAATCAAACTATTTGTTTACACTTTATGCAAGACAACAGCGAACTTCAGGATGGTAAGTAATAACCCTGTAGCCTTGATTTTACTGCCCGTAATGAGTTGTGTTTGATGACAATATCTGAATCTTTTTTCTTTTGAAGTGGATCCTGAAGTAGTTTACTCAAGATTACCTCTCAAACTACGTGATTGGCGGCCGGCCACCACAAGGGGTTGGACTAGAGTGATGCATGCCTTTTGCATCCAGGAGAGCACAATAGGGCCATTCTGCTTCACCTTGTTCAGCAACTGGAATGTCTGTCACCTCTTTCTTTACCATCTGTAATAGTACAAGTATAGAACCTTGGTGCTTATGTAATTCTTAAACATATGTACCTGTGAATCGAACAATGCATTAGTTGTTTGAACCTGATGGATATGAATAAATCTATATCCTACTTTCAAGTTTAAATTAGGTACAATTTTAAATAGCAGCAATTAAATTAGGCCGAAATTACGTTGTGCGGGTCATTACGGCACACATGGTTGGTAAAACACAAACATTTGCGATATACACCATAATCCGAGACGGTTCACAAAGAGGAAACATGTGCAAGCATGCACACAGTTGCCGTTTGCAAAGCATGTGTGATGTCAGACACTATCACATACGGTGCAGGAAAACTAAATGTGTGTGATTGTCTACCTATCGTACGGTTTATAATCATGAACTGTTTGTGATGTGCCAGGCATCGTAAAACTCCTGTGCCTAGAATCTTATTAGAAAACTCCCGTGCCTGGAATATGCCTGGTTTTAGGTAGAACCACAAAACTCCGACTGCGATGGCAATGCGAGCACAAACGAGTAGCAAGGATGAAGCGTTTGGGATATTCGAGATATCGAAAAAGGTTATATAGGGACAAATGTATGCATCAAGGCTCCCTATCCCCAATGGTTTCTGGGTCGTGTGGGAAGGACCCCCTATTTCCCACACTCACTTCGCGACGGTTCCAAATGCCGTCGTGGAAAGGGGTTAAAAACCGTTTGTTTAGGACCGATGCGCACCAATGGGCTCTCCCTTAGGGGCAGGTGCGGAATGAGGCTGAAGTATAGGGGCTGCTGGGGTAGCGAGAAGAGAAGCCCACTCACCAGGAGCACTATGGGGAGCCACAGTCGAGGTGCCCGAGCTACTCGGAGGAGTAACCGGGGAAACAAGCGAGCTAGAACTGGGTGCAATATAAGGAGTAAATCCCACAGATGGTGGAGTGGGATAGGACCTAGCGGCTAATAAAGCAAGGTGGGCACGAGTTAGCTTTCGAGCCAGCTCGTGAATCAGAAGATAACTAGTAGTGGTATAGCGAGAAAGGTGGCTAGCAGCGCTATCGGCCACCGGATCAATGATAGGGAAACGGACACGACCATTGCCATGCAAGGATGGATAGTAGTAGAAACCTAGGTGAGTCTACATCTGGACCTCATTATAGCGCAGCTCGACGAGTAGCTCAAACACAGCAAACTGCACAGCCTGAGAGGCGGTGGAAGCAAAATCGCTCCTACAGGTACGGGTGTAAGAGCCTGAGGATGAACTGGTGCGCAGAGTAACCACGACGTGATACTTGTATACCTAGTCTGCTAGACGCTCTCGGTACACCCGATACACTTGGTCGTCACCGAGAGGATAGAGTCGGCGCCATACATTCCGAAGAAGTTGCGGCGACGTGTACGGTAGCAGCTCCAACTGGCAAGGATACAACACTGGAGCCATCTACACTCACAACCATTAGCCGATTAGAAATAATAATAAATCAAGTGCATGCAATGCAACAATTAGCTACAAATACTACCGGCACTCAAATTCTAACCTAACTAACATTCAGTTAACACGTCGATGGGCTAGCGTGTCCTAAAGTCAGCGCGGCTCTGATACCAAGCGTTGTGGCACCCTGGCTCAGATAACCGGTTTACCTTGCATTGCTAGCCTAGACATCACGTCTTCTGGACACAACATCTTGGTATAGAAAACAACCACTTTATTGATACTAACGGAACATAGTTCGATGTTACATCAAGTAGCGAGGCCAAGCGGCACACACAGTGCGGCTTAACAATATGTACATTATTTAGTGAACATAAAGGGGCCTCGATCATGGCAACTACTCGGCAGTGGAACAACGATGAAGCAGGACTCCATAGCACAGGGACACCGATGTGGACATAGTTTAGACTCGGGCAGTACTTCGATCCAACGAAACTTTCCTGAAATCTGGCATGACACACCAGGTCAGTACATTGAATGTACTTGCAAGCTCACAACAATCATACACATAGTGGCAAACTATATCACGATATTTAATCAAGTTAACTGCAATGCAGACACATACTACTGATGCAGTGAAAATATCTCGTGCACCAAGTCCCTCGAACTTTCTTACTGAACGGGTTACCTTGTAACCAAACGGTGAACTTACTCGGATAACAAACGAAACCAACACTTTGCTCTCCACATCGTCATAATTTATCCACCATCATCTTTCAAACAGTGCCAAGTGATTATACTCAGTGTGCAAAATTAATTATAAATGTGGATCCATGGTGTGACCTATTCACGAGTTCTTTCCGTAATCGAGGACGCGGCTATCGATAGATTAAATATACTCTGCAGAGGTAGCGCACTGTATCCACACCATGAAATCCATGGCCTCGCACTCCTATTCAGGTGGACCAACGGCATTCCGATGAAACACTCCCATTGCCATGACACTCTCCCGGCCACTCCGACACACTCCCCACTAGGCTAATTCATGGGTGGACCTATGCCTACAAAGGCATCAACGGCCACCATCGTGACAAAACATAAATGGTCCCAAACAAGGACAAGGTACCATAACAACAAACAGGCACACAAGGTTATGTCTGCTTACCGTGCCAGGGTAACGCACGCCCATAACCTTCCCTCGTTTGAGGTACCGACCAGAGGCATGACAATAGACCGAATAAAGGCCTTCCCATAAAGGCAAATTTGGTTGCAGTGGGATAAACTCGATTCAGTGGCACATGACCCGATCGACGTTTTGTTCAAGTTGATTTAACATCAGGTTTAACTTGAAATAAAAAACAATGGGTGTCATGATATGCCATGAATATGCAACCATACAACATGCATTACATACCACTAAGAGTGAACGGATTAACATCATTAAATCTTATACTGCCACTAGGCATCATCAAACCATACTGATCTTACTCTACTCGTTCTTAAGACTCATCATATTTTTAGTCATGATATCAACTTAATAGAATGAATTTCTCTCTTAAGAAAAATAGTACCGGTGCTAGTCATGTCATAATAATATAAGAAAAAGTTACTTCTACTGACTCATATTAACTTAAACATCATCACACTACTGAAATCTAGCATTTCAAGCAGAACAAGTAACTAGCCAAATCAAGATTTATTTAAATCATTTTAAATGCATGAAATAACTCATATTCAAGTTGAAAGAACACAAATATTGAAATAACACCATGAAAATGTTTGCGTGGCTTTCCTTAGTGCATAGGTGGTTCACACTCCTCCTGGTGATTCTCAAGACAAGCTTCTCCCTCTGAAAACATTTAAAAACAGAGAAAGAAAATATAAAGAATCACTCTGAAAATCAACAAAAAATCTAGATAGCAGAGAAAAATCTCATTTTTGGTGTGCTGGTACATATTTTCAGTAGGAACACAATGCAAAAAGAATCAACTCATTTGGACTTGTGGTTAAAAGGTTATGGCCATTTGAAGTTTCTGTAAAATTTAAATTTAAATAAAATGACCATGGGGTGACGTCAGCGCCATGCAAGCGTGTATCGCTTCGGCCACGGGGCTGGGTGGCTGACAGTGGGCCACCACTGTCAGGGTTTGGGAGAGGGGAAGAGAAACAAAGGCGGGGCGGTGATGCGCTAGTGTTTCTCCGGCGAGGAGAGGTCGGCGGCTAGATCCAGAGGGATAGAAAGAGAGACGGGGGTCGAGACACACCTTCCTGTACTCGTAGTTTCGCTAGGGGTGGTCGGATGGGGTCGGAACTAGCCTCTCCAGCGGCGGCAGGAAGCAGAGGTTTCCGGAGCTGGACTCGACGGCGACGTGGGGCTGCACCAGGAGCTCCAACATGGTCGGACAGCACCAGTGAAGCACCATTGAGGCCCTGGAGGAGTGGCTCGACCTCGGGAGGGGTTGTAAGGGGGGAGGCGAAGTAAGGGGATCACCGGCGAGCTCGAGCTCGAGGACGGCGGCCCGAGGCCTGCCCGGCCGGGCTGCGGCTATATACGGCATTGTGGAGGTTGAGGGAGTGGGTGGTGATGCTCGAGGAGGCTAGGGGTGGCCGTGTTTATAGGCGAGCAAGGAGAGGGGGTCGGGCTCCACTGGAGAGCTTCTGGACACGGCGCCCGGCGAGGAACGGCATCAGCGAGAGGGGTAGAAGGCGACACAGCTCATGCGGGCACTGTGGGAGGGTGGAGACGAGCACATGAGCGAGGGTGGCCACGAACACAGTGGCACGGGCACACCGTTCTCTTGGCCGTGTCATGCCCATGCTCATTGCGGTGAGCTCCGGCATTGGCAAGCGTGAGGGAAGAGTTAAGGGGGTCGGGACGATGATCATGGCGAAGTTTGGCAAGGCGGCGCGGTCGGGGGAAGCGAGCACGAGCTCAACAGCAGCTCAGGCACGTCGCAGAGCGCGTCGGCCGCATGCCAGCACGCCTAGACGAACACAGTCACCGCGTGAACTATGACTTTAGGCCATTAAGCTTAAACTTCATGTCTGGCATTTAGTCCTTGGTGGTTTGAGTGGTTCCAACACTTTGAGTTGAACCCAGGAGTTGTGTGTGCGTGGTTTACTTCCTGGTAAGTTTCTAGGCAATAACTTGTGAGCTTAACTGGGAGTGATCTAGTAAGAGTTGAAGGCTGAGCTTTGGGGTTTAGGATCTCTTAGGAAATTAATGAAGCTCAAGAAAAATCACCGTCATTGGATCAAGGGAAAATATACTTGATGTGTAATGTGCCTATTCTGTCCAGAACAAAAATGATTTTCTGTAGCAAAAATATTACTAATGAGATGCAATATTTTACTCAGGGAGGTGCCCTATGGTTCAAAAAATATTTGGGAATTTTCTCAGGATTTTAGGAGCAATAAAAATGAGGGTTGCTTTGGAGCATATGTCTCTGAAGTGGATTTGAGAGAAGAAAATGAATATTTTTCTTTGTAGAAAAATATCCCTTGGGCCTTTTTTGGGATTTTACAGAGAAATAAGGATGAGTTAGGGATGGATGGGCCACTTGGGTGAAAATCAAAGACATCCCCAAGTGTTCAAGTCCATTTGAATTGATTCAAAACTCCAAATTCAAAGGCAGAGGCAAAACAAAGTCCGGAAAAAGAGGGAAGGAAAAAGCCAGGCTGTCACAATATCGGACATTGCTTGTGTGTGATTTGAATTCCTTTTTGTGTGCCTTTGTTTAGTCGAGTTGTTTTATTTGATTCTTTACTTGGGTCCCAAGTGTTCCCTTATTTTTCCCTTATGAAAGTTGTGCATCAACTGACACCGAACTCGAAGAAGGAGTGAGGATTTCAAATTATCTGGAAGCTCAGCTAAATAGTACGACACTCTCACTTGACTGCATCATATTGGGAATATCTACTCTAAATATAAGTGGTAGCCTAGATTGGCTATCAGCATCAAGTCAACCTCAGTGCTTAATCTTTACAACAGTAATGATCAAACCCACAGGAAGACAAGTCAGGTGCAGGGCCAACGACATATTTTCAGTCAAAGGTAAGCCTCTTGTATAAAGTTTTGGTTCAGATGGAAATGTTATACTCTGGAAGGAAGCCAAATTTTTATATGAGTTCAGTATTCCACAAGGAAGATAGTCAGGCAATTCTTCTCATGCAAGTAACCAGGGACAAAATATTATGGGTATGTGTCGCATATCACTGTACGAAACTTTGGTATAAGAAGCTCAGCCTTCCTTCGCACGCTACCAAAAGAAGCTTATGATTCAAGGTTCCTCCATCCCCCACAGTACGATATATGGACAACTTCTTGTCTAAGATACCCCGTCTTCCATAGCAAGATACCTCGAAAAAAGCTTCCAACATAAGGAAAAGAAACTTTCTCAATAAGCAATCAGAGGAGAAGCTTCTCGGGTACGAAACCAAGTCTTCTCCAGCACACTACCAAGGCAAAAGCTTCGAGCGTAAGGTATCTATCCTTCTCCATCAAGTTAACTAGATAGCTTTGAACATAAGATATCTAGTCTTCTTGAGTTCAGCACTACACGGTTATAAGTATTGCTACAAGATATTACACTGTGGGTTGGCAGTATACGGCAGTACAGCTCAGGGATCAGGTTCGCAATAATTTTTCCAGAAGTACCAAGAAGCCAAGAAACATTCCAGCCTCAAGAATCGAGTGTTCAGCTACATATATTTCCATATGCATGATGAGCATGTAGCACATGTCATACAAATCATTCATATGAAGATTCAAGTATGTTCAAGCAGATCTACCAAAGGAAGGTAGGAATCGCACAACCCCATGAGCTATGACGAATAAAGAAAGTCATATATATATATCAGAATAATATTCTGATCACAACCTGAATTGCCTGACTAACGCGCATGAACTTCCATCTGTACGAACCCAACCTTTGGCTTCGCAACTGTGCCTTCTACCGCGAGTTTAACTGATCATTCATGTTGTTTGTGATGTAAGTGTAATGTGGACACGTTTTTAGAATCTAAATGTTTATTTTGATTCGGAATCTAGCTCGTCGGCAGATTTGCTCTCGGGCGGTGATGAACTTGGGTCTTTTACAAGTTTGTTGCATGTACTGGATGTTCTTGAATCTCTAACATGATTAGAATTGGGTTTAGGTACGAGTTTACTGTATGTTTTGTTGTTATTTTCGAATGAATTCGTTTTTGTGTTCCGCCGCCTCTGTTCTTCATCTGCGGGAGTGGTTTTGGTCGCTCTTGTAGATTTGTAGTTTTGCTGTTCAAATTAGCGCCGGATTTGCGTGCATTAGTGAGACTGAATCCTGCCAATGTTATTTATTTGATTATGCGGGCTCATACAAATCGAAATCCGATGATTGGATGTTCTGCCTCCCGCCATGGTTTTCTGTTTGAGGGGCAACATGATAAGAATCATTTTCATGTTACAAAGGATCTGCGGAATATCGTCGAGGAACTTGTGAAGGATGAGACAAAGGATTATCTGGCTCTACAGGTGTTTTACCTGATTGTTTTCATGAAGGTGGTTATTCCTGGAATGTCTACATGAGTGTCCAGGGAGGCAGCAATGGCTGAGAATCTTGTGTTTGAGGATATGGCCGATATGGACTACTGCCAGTTGGTTGTTGATGACATTTAAAGTGTTGTTGTTAAGTATCAGCAAGGTACTAGCAGAGGAAAAGATGTCACAGGCTATGCCATCGCACCTCTTCTTATGTATTTGGAATGCCTTATCATTGGCAAGACTCCTAATTCTGACTTGAGGACCCCTCGCATCAATTTCATGGATCAGGTCAAGCTTCTTGAGCTTGCTACGGCTGACTTCGTCAAGAAGGGTGATGATGACCCAACTAACTGTGTGTTTTGGAAACTACATGTGAGTGTTTCTATGCATCATTCTTACCTGAGTATTTTAACTTGAACTTCTGGTACTGTCTTCTATATTTTTTGTTCCCATGTTCCTTCATTTGTTTTCTGATGCGTTGACTTTTGTTTTTGTACGCAATGGAAGACACAGGCTGAGGTTGTGTTCTTTAGGCATATTGAACATCCTATTCTTACTATGCCTCGTGCTGCCGGCCTAGGGAGTGGAACTTCCCCAAGATTTGAATTCTCTCGGGATCGTTCTTCTGCCCGTGTGAGTGCTCCAGGTGGTGTGTCTTCCGAGAGTTTGTTTGAAGCTGCCAATGTTTCCCTGGTTAGGGTTGACGGTCCTCTTGAAACTATTTGTGGGGAGTTGGCCTGTGTTCTATCAACTGCTAAGACTTCGAAGGAGTGAGGGAGTCCTGGACTAAGGGGTCCTCGGGCGTCCGGCCTGTTATCTATGGGTCAGACTGATGGGCTGTGAAGATATGAAGACCGAAGACTGTACCCGTGTCCGGATGGGACTCTCCTTGGCATGGAAGGCAATCTTGGCGAGCAACTATGAAGATTACATATTATGTAGACGACTCTATGTAACCCTAGATCCCCCCGGTGTCTATATAAACCAGAGGACTTAGTCCAGAGGGGGGATACTCAATACCGTAGTCATACAGGATAGACTTCTAGGGTTTAGCTATTACGATCTCATGGTAGATCAACTCTTGTAACACTCATATTCATCAAGATCAATCAAGCAGGAAGTAGGGTATTACCTCCATAGAGAGGGCCTGAACCTGGGTAAACATCATGTCCCCTGTCTCCTGTTACCATCAACCTTAGACGCACAGTTCAGGACTGCCGGTTTTGACACCGACGTTGGTGCTTTCATTGAGAGTTCCTCCGTGCTGTCGCTGAAAGGTTTGATGGCCCCTTCAATCGTCAATAATGGCGCTGTCTGCGGAAAAACTTTCCTCCCTGGACAGATCTTTGTGTTCGGCGGCTTCGCACTGCGGGCCAACTCGTTTGGCCATCTAGAGCAGATCGAAAGCTATGTCCCTGGCCATCAGGTCAGATTCGGGAGCTTGAACTACGTCTGGGACATCCGTGGAGACTTGATCTTCACCGGATTCGATACCGCGGTAGCCGCTCCCGATCACCCCGATGATCATGACTTAAATCTGTCATCGGGCCACATCTAGGAGATCGCTCCTGTAACCGCTTTGGCCCTAGAGCCGGAGCAGGCCACGCAATCCAAAGATGGCAGGATTAACCCCACCACGGAGGCCGCAGATTCCATGGCATTGGAGCCGCACATGGACCTGGTCTCACTGGATTCCTATGCCACTAGAACACTGGACTTGTCTCCGGCTATAGGTTCCGAACCACGCGAGCCCGCGGACGCCGAGCTTGATCGTTTATCGATCTTCGAATTCAGCGTCGCAGACATCTTCCAGCACTCGCCTCTGGGGGATGTGCTAAACTCGTTAAAAAGTCTGTCCTTAACGGAGGAATCTCAACCGAACTATATCCGGCTCGAACTAGGGGCTAACGATGGAGAATTTCGCTTCCCACCAACCACCCACTTTATAACCACGATCGAGGATTTGACCGATGAACTTGATTACGACTCCGAGGACATCGACGGTATGGACGACAATGCCGATAAAGAAGGAGACCAGAACCCGCCGTTCACCGGACGCTGGACGGCCACTTCCTCGTATGACGTATATATGGTGGATGCAACAAAGGAAAACAGCGGCGACGACAAGGAAGACCCAGTTGAAGATAAACCTTCCGAAATACAGTCCAAGCGCTGGCGTCAGCGGCGCTGCTCTAAGTCACGCCGCAGTAAAGATAGCAACACCGGCACAGGAGAAGATGACACTCCGGAAGGTGCCGAAGACAACGAAGACCCCGTCGACACAACAAATGAACAAGATGAACGGGAAGATGTGCGAGTTAGCCCTGTTAAACAGGCCACGCACAAAGATTGAGAGGACAACGGTTACCTTCCGCTCTCCGAGGATGAGGTGAGCCTTGGCACCGAGGATTTCATCATGCCCGAGGAACCTCTTGAGCAGGATCGCTTCAAGCGCTAGCTAATAGCCACTGCAAGGAGCTTGAAAAATAAGCAGCAACAGCTTTAAGCAGACCAGGATCTGCTCAATGATAAATCGACTGATGTCCTAGCGCCCAACCAAAAGCTACCCAAAGTGTAAATTGCTACCTTAGTTCAACGAGGAGGCGCCAGAGAATATACCACCATTGTACAATGCGGCTGACCGGCCACCGCGTGGCTAGGACAAAACGGCAACCCATGCCGAACACTAGGCCGTCCCGCCTCGTCACTCAGGCAAAGGTAAATTCGCCCACGGCCATACATATGACCTTCGGCAGAACCTGAACAATAAAGCAGGACCTACCAGATCAATCTACGGATTGCGAGGAGGCACCTCGACACATGACAACGGCCACCTATTCGGACGTGACAAACCCAGTCATCCACAGGACGAACACCGCAGACGGACTTCATCAGAGCTGCGTCATGATACGGCCTAATACAGAGGCCCCGCACACCCTCACTACTTCACTCATGAGGTCCTAGATCATGAATTCCCCGAAGGATTCAAGACCGTGAACATAGAATCATACGATGGGACCATGGATTCCGTGGTGTGGATCGAAGACTTCATTCTCCACATCCATATGGCACGCAGAGATGACCTCCACGCCATCAAATACCTCCCTCTCAAACTCAAGGGGCCCGCTCAGCATTGGCTAAACAGTCTGCCTGACAATTCCATTGGCAGTTGGGAGGACTTGGAAGAGGCTTTCCTCGATAACTTCCAAGGTACATATGTTTGACCTCCGGACGCCGATGACCTAAGCCATACAGTCTAGTATCTCGGAGAGTCCGCCAGGAAATTTTGGACAAGGTTCCTAACTAAAAAGAACCAAATCGTTGACTGTTGGGACGCTGAAGCTCTAGGAGCTTTCAAACATAGCATCCGCGACAAATGGCTCGCTCGCCACCTTGGCCAAGAAAAGCCAAAATCCATGGCGGCCCTCACGGAACTAATGACCCGCTTTTGTACGGGCGAGGATAGTTGGTTGGCCTGTAGCAAAAACAATGCAAGCGACGCCGGCACCCCTGAAGTTAAAAATAACAAAGATAGGTCTCAACGCAATAGATACAAGCGCCAAAATAGTAGTGACAACACCGAGGATATAGCGGTCAACGCCGGATTCAGTGGCTCTAAGTCCGGTCAGCGGAAGAAGCCGTTCCAAAAGAACAGTTCGGGCCCATCCAGCTTGGACCGCATACTTGATCGTCC
Organism: Triticum urartu; assembly: GCF_003073215.2. Taxonomy (NCBI): domain Eukaryota; kingdom Viridiplantae; phylum Streptophyta; class Magnoliopsida; order Poales; family Poaceae; genus Triticum; species Triticum urartu. The sequence goes on from NC_053027.1 coordinate 210,821,199, forward strand.
ATGCCAGATTCACGGCACCCCCGACAAGCCTCCTAATCATACAAATAGAGAGTCCTGGGTTTTCAAACAGGTTGGCAAATTAAACGCCGAGAACAGGGAAAAAGGATCGCAAAGCGAGGACGATGACGAAGAGACACGACAACCGAACACAGGGGGACAGAAGAAGTTTCCCCCTTAGGTCAAAACGGTGAACATGATATATGCCACCCACATCCCCAGGAGGGAGCGCAAGCATGCGCTTAGGGACGTCTACGCGATAGAGCCAGTCGCTCCAAAATTCAATCCATGGTCGTCGTGCCCGATCACTTTTGATCGCCGTGACCACCAGACCAGTATCTGTGACAGGGGCTCTGCCGCACTAGTCTTGGACCCAATAATTGATGGGTTTCACCTCACTCGCGTCCTTATAGACAGTGGTAGAAGCCTCAATCTGCTCTATCAGGATACAACGCGGAAAATGGGCATTGACCCATCAAGGATCAAGCCTACAAGGACTACCTTTAAAGGAATCATACCAGGTGTAGAGGCCCACTATATGGGCTCGATCAAATTAGAGGTTGTCTTCGGATCTCTGGACAACTTCCGAAGCGAGGAGTTAATCTTCGATATCGTCCCTGTCGGTGTCAAAACCGACGGATCTCAGGTAGGGGGTCCCGAACTGTGCGTCTAGGCGAATGGTAACAGGAGGCAGGGACACAATGTTTTACCCAGGTTCGGGCCCTCTTGATGGAGGTAAAACCCTACGTCCTGCTTGATTAATATTGATGATATGGGTAGTACAAGAGTAGTTCTACCACGAGATCAAGGAGGCTAAACCCTAGAAGCTAGCCTATGGTATGATTGTTGTTCGTCCTACGGACTAAAACCCTCCAGTTTATATAGACATCGGAGAGGGCTAGGGTTACACAGAGTCGGTTACAATGGTAGGAGATCTACATATCCGTATCGCCAAGCTTGCCTTCCATGCCAAGGAAAGTCCCTTCCCGACACGGGACGAAGTCTTCAATCTTGTATCTTCATAGTCCAGGAGTCCGGCGAAGGTATAGTCTGGCTATCCGGACACCCCCTAATCCAGGACTCCCTCAGTAGCCCCCGAACCAGGCTTCAATGACGACGAGTCCGGCGCGCATATTGTCTTCGGCATTGCAAGGTGGGTTCTCCTTCAAATTCCGTGTACCTGTTGAATAATGTCCGGTTTCTTGTAAATGTAGCGCTCCTTGGCTTCGACGCCCAATAATGGCTGTCTTCCACATGCCAAACGAATACGAAAAGTCTGGGTGTTTTTAAATTTACACCCCTAGCCGCGTGAATGAGCCGCCTATTTAAGGGGATGAGGATTTAGATCCACACCACACCTTCTCCCCTCCACGAGTATTCATCAGAGCGTGTCCGACAGAGGTCCATTCTATCATGGCCGGCCGCCGTAGCTCCTCCTCTCGCCCTTCCAGCCCTCAGCCTGGAGATTGGAAGAGGTGCTCCATCCCGCATAGTGAGCTATTGACGCTCCAGACCAAGGGATTTCTCCCCCCGGCCTATATGGTCCCGGTTCGAGCCGGACTTGCCACCTATAATGGCGGAGAGCAAGCGGAGAGCGCCCCCAATCCCTCCAAAGGAGAGTGGGTATGCCTCGTCCCTTACTTAATAAGAGGACTCGGATTTCCAATTCATCCGTTTCTCCGGGGGCTTCTGGAGTTCTATGGCCTCCAGCTGCACAACCTCAGGCCTGCCTCCATACTGCATATCACGGGCTTCGTAGCCCTTTGGGAGCTATTTTTGGTCTGCGAGGCTCATTTTGCGCTGTGGAAAAAGCTATTCTGCCTTGTGCCCCGTTCTTAGAAGGGGTCAATATATCAAGTGGGCGGAGCCGAAGTGTGGCGCATTGCCGGGACCGGATATCTATCCGGAACCCCAAAGAAGGCGTCCGAGGATTGGCCTTCGGAATGGTTTTATATAGAGGACGTCCCGTTGCCGGATCCTGTCCAGACCGGCCTCCCTGAGTTCGACAGTTGTAACATCCCAAATTTTCAATTTGGAATGTTATACACTAGATCATATGCATATCATATTTTCTTGCATTTTGGTTGATCCTAGAAATTTCACGCAACTCAAGGACCCTCGGAGAGAGTTGGAGATTTCGTTATTTTCATATTTGAGAGTTTTCTCGAATTTTGAAAAATAGGATCATTTGATTTATTTATTTTATCATCAATAAATTTTCCGGTGTCAAAATATATGAGAGAGGGAATAATATGACTTTCCCAAATTTAGGAAAAATGAAGATATAATAAATAGATCAATTTTGCTTTCCGGTGTTTATTTGAATTTTATTTGGATAGGGAAAAATGCGCGTTTTCGAAAAATTGCATTTTAGGTCCGGAGAAAAGTTCATTTTGTTCGGCTCATTTTTAGGAGTCGGGGAAAATTTACTTTAGATTTTTCGGAGTTCGTTTAGATCCCTTTTTGTTTTTTTTCTGCGCGAGGAAACTATTTAAAAAAAAATTGAGCAGCGCCTTGGGCCAAAGGCCCAAGCCAAGCCACCTACCGCCGCGCTCCCAGGCGCCAGGCGCCGAGCCAGGAGCCGGTCGGCCGCCGCCGCCTCTTGCTAGGACCAAATCCTTTTAGGATTCTAGGGCGCCCCCTTGTCCCCTTTTCCTTATTTTGTTTTCCTAGTCCTACTCCGTTTATTTTCTAGATCTTTCCTACTCCTATCTAATTCCTTGTCCCTCTACCCCAAGTAAACCCCTCCCCTCCCCAATAAATACCAAGCACCCCCCCCTCTAAACCACATCAAATCAAAGCTCTCCTCCACACCGCCGCTCTGCACCGCCGCCCCGCGCCGCATCACACCGCGCCCTGCGTCACCGCCGCCGCGCCGCCTCACCCGCGCCGCCACCCCACACCCCGCGCCGCCGCCGCACCTCGCCGCCGCCGCCGCCTCACCCGCGCCGCCACCACACACCCCGCGCCGCCGCCGCACCTTGCCGCCGCCGCCCCACACCCGTGCCGCCGCCGCACCTTGCCCACGCCGCCGCCCTACGCCGACGCCGCCGGAGCCCCGTTCACCGGAGACCTCGCCAAGGTAGCCCCGCGCTACATCTATTCTTTTCCTCGGATCGTTCTCTTCTAATCGTTCCGATTCTTTTCTTCTCTAAACCGTTCCGGTTTTCTAGATCAGTTTTTCGATCGGTTTTTCTTCTCCGAACCCTAGATCGGATTCGTTTTCTTCTCCGATTTAGTTGCCTTTGGACCGTTCGCCGGACCGTTCGTCCTAAGGAACGTGATCACCGGATTCTTCTAGTTTAACGAACGTCCATTCGTTTAACCGTTCTTCTTTTTCTTTTCGTCGGATTTATTCCGCGATCGCGATCTCAGATCTGATCTTCTTTCTAGTCTTTCTTTTCGCTCGTTTATCGGAATCAGGTGATTCAAGCGCCTGGAATTTCGTCTCGAAACCGCCGTTCCGTCTAATCAACTTGAACAAGTTTTTGCTACAGTAAAATTTTGACCTAGTTTCAACTTGCTAGAACCGAGTTGTTTTCTTCCGCTGTTTGTTTTTCGTTCTTTCTTTGCAACCGGAGTTCTTAAGTTGAACTACCTAGTTCGTTCTCTTGTTCGAGTTTTACCTGTGCATTAGGGGATGTAGGTGTACCGGTCTACCCCACATGTAAGGTGCTAGTGCTTCTGAAAGACTATGTCTCGGTCATCCGTTTCTCAAACACCATGTAGTGCGAGAAAACAAACGGAGGCGATCGAGTCATGTGGGGAAATGTGCGCAAACCTCTGCAGAGTAACAAACTAATCATGATTAGCCGTGTCCCCGGTTATGGACAACTTGAGTATCTAGTACTTGAATATCATTGTGAATCTCAACATGTTACTTCTAATTAATGTTATTGGGTTTTAATTACTTTTAATTGGGATTGAGAATGCTGTCAACCATTCTCAATGTTTCACAACCACCATGATAGTTAAATAAATTTATTCCTTTGCAGTAGGGAAAAATTGGCTTTACGCAAAAACTGTAACCATAGAGCTTTCCACCAGCCATATATGCATATAGTATAGCTGTTTCATTCCATTACTCTCTATGTGTTACTTTGCCAGCATATTCCATGTGCTGACCCGTTTTCGGGCTGCAACGTTAATGTTGCAGACTTTTCAGATGACGATTGAGGTGTTTAGGTCGTGGTTCTATACTCAGTGATGCCGCTGGAGTTGATGGACCCATTTATCTTCCGAGTCTTCCGCTGTTATCGATATTATATGGCCTTCTGCCATATTTATTGTAATAAGTTTTTTTGAGCCATCGATGTAATAAGTGTGTGATTGCAACTCTGCTATAAAACCTCGATGTACTGTGTGGTGTCAGCATTACTGATCCAGGGATGACACCGTAGCACAGTAGACGTGATCCATTCGGGTCATGTCGCTACAGAGATGGTATCAAAGCACACGCTGACTGTAGGACACGACCACTAAGTTAAAGCCATAGATCACCCTTCTCTTCTCATTTTCTAACTCCTCATCTTTTCTACTCTTTTAGGATGACGCACGCAAAGATTAAGTACGCTCAACCGGATGAAGGCACACCATTTGGATTTCACCTGAAGGAAGTCACCAAGTACCTGAACATTGGATTACCAAGCTTCACGGGAACCTTCAACGCCACTCTGCCTGAAGAGGAGCGCTGGAAGATTCAAGCTCACGTTCCGGGAAGAACATTCGCGCCAATCACGAAGCCCATAGATAGTGTTTTCAATGCACCAACCTGGAGTCTAGGAAGGAGCATGGCAGCTCATCTCACCATAGGACGCATTGGAGAAGTTTATCAAGAAGACCTCAAGGACACTATCTACCAGATTTGCGGACGCCGAGATGAACAATGGGAGTTAGTCAGCACCAAGAAGGACAGATCCATTGCAGCATTCATCCAGGAGTTAAACCAGCACATTCGACGCCACGAGAACTAGATGTGCAATGACATGATAGAGTTGAAGAATGCGAAGGCAAGGATCATCGAGCTAGAAGGAGAACTGAAGTCTACACGCAAGGACTACATGGACGAGATCGTAGCTCTAGCAAGGCATAACGGCAATCTTAAGCAGGAGATTGAAGAACTCAAGAGCAAGTTAGCATCCCAGGAGGAAGACGAGTACGTCGCATGTCCGGACAACTACATCATCATCGACCACACCGATTCGGATCCAAGTGAACCCGACATTGAAGACGAAGCTGGAGCAGATATCATGGAGTCTTCCACCGGTTCAAATTTCTAGATGACCACCAGATAGTAGTAGTATTCCCCCATGTAAACACAATATAGTCGAGCACTTTTGTGATAGATAGACCGTTTGTAAGCCCTTGTTTGATTGATTGAAGTGATTTTGTGTGCATTTGCTCATGTGCATATGGGTAGTGTTTTCCCTTTAGACCCCCTCTATTCTTAATTCTCGTCTTTTCTAAACCCTCAGATGCCTCCGAGACGTGACAATGGATTTCCACCGGAGCTCACTCAGTTGATCCAACAGCAGAATCAATTGATGCAGATGTTAGTTCAGAATCAGCAGACCAACAACAACAACCCACCACCACTACCTGTTGACCACTTAGCCCATTTCCTTAGGCTGAATCCGCCGGTGTTTTCCAGTAGCACCGAGCCAATAGTAGCAGACGATTGTCTCCGCAAGATAGGAAGGGAGTTGACCACTGCAGGATGCACGGATGGTGAGAAAGTGAAGTTTGCCGCACACCAGCTTGACGGACCCGCGGCAGCATGGTGGGAGAATTTCACAGCCACTTACCCAGTTGACACTGTCACATGGGATCAGTTTCAGCAAGCTTTCCGCACTGCCCATGTTTCAGCAGGAGCTATGGCCATAAAGAAGCGTGAGTTTCGCAACTTACGCCAAGGAGGAAGGACTGTTGGCCAGTATGTGGAAGAGTTTAGTAAGCTAGCCCGTTATGCCCCAGATGACGTTGCTACGGATGCAGCCAGGCAGGAGAAGTTTCTGGAAGGATTGAATGATGAACTAAGCATGCAGTTGATGGTAGCAAATTTCAACAACTACCAGGAGTTGGTAGATCGTGCCATCATGATTGAAGGGAAGCAACAGCAGATTGAGAACCGTAAGAGGAAGTATGGACAGGGGAAGTATAACTCTGGAGCCCAGCAGAAGCCCCGTTTTACCCCTAAACCGGGATTTAAGTTTCAGCACACCCATGGAGGAGGTAGCTCGCACAACCATAATGGCCACAAGAATGGTAATGGGAATGGAGGAAGCAACGGCCAGAACCGAACAACCCCATCAACCCCAACCAAGAGAGACCTGAGTCAAGTCACCTGTTTCGAGTGTTCGAAGACCAGACATTATGCCAATGAATGTCCTGAAGGCCAGAATGGAAATGGCAATGGAAGCTCTGGGAAGAAGCCGAACCCTTTCAATAGGGGACAGGTGAACCACGTTAATGTGGAGGAGATTGAAGATCAGCCCGATGCAGTAATCGGTAAGTTTTTGGTTAAGTCATTTACTGCACTCGTTCTTTTTGATACTGGTGCATCGCATTCATACATATCAAGGGGATTTGTGGAGAAGTATAGCCTGCCCACTAGGATTCTTAAAACACCTATGCTAGTAAGCTCACCAGGAGCAGAATACATGGCCAGACAAGGATGTTTCCAAGTACCATTGAGTATAGGAAGGCATGTATTCCCAACGGATTTAATTATTCTGGAATCCCAAGGACTGGATGTGATTCTTGGTATGGATTGGTTGTCGATGTATGGAGGAAACATCGATTGCGCCAGTAAGACAATTTTGCTTACCACACCAGAAGGAAGAAGGATCAAGTATGTATCCCGGCATGTGCCAAACAGGACACAAGTGAATTGCCTAACAGGAGTTGTGCAGGAGGAAGTACAAGTGGTACAGGATTTTCCTGATGTATTTCCTGAGGAATTACCAGGCATGCCACCGGATAGAGACATTGAGTTTTTAATTGAGTTATTGCCAGGTACAGGCCCAATATCGAAGCGACCGTACCGGATGCCAGCAAAGGATTTGGTGGAAATTAAGAATCAGATTAAGGAGTTATTGGATAAAGGTTACATTCGCCCAAGTTCTTCACCTTGGGGATCACCTGTACTTCTAGTGGAAAAGAAGGATGGATCATTAAGGATGGTTGTAGATTATCGGGGATTGAATGAAGTAACCATCAAGAACAAGTACCCACTACCAATGATCAACGATCTGTTTGATTGATTGCAAGGAGCTAAAGTGTTTTCCAAGATCGATTTGCGATCAGGGTACCATCAGTTGAAGATTCGAGAGCAGGACATACCTAAGACAGCATTTACCACGAGATACGGATTGTATGAGTATACCGTTATGTCATTTGGATTGACTAACGCACCTGCCTATTTTAGGAACCTGATGAACAAAGTGTTTATGGAGTTTTTGGATAAGTTCGTCGTAGTGTTCATTGATGACATTTTGGTTTATTCAAAGAATGAAGAGGAGCATAAGGAACATTTGCGTTTGGTTTTGGAGAAACTAAGAGAACATCAGTTATATGCCAAATTCAGCAAATGTGAGTTTTGGTTGAAGGAAGTTGGATTCCTCGGACACGTTATATCCGGAGAAGGTATAGCAGTTGACCCCACAAAGGTTGAGACCATAACCGAATGGGAAGCACCAACAACAGTTGGAGAGATCCGGAGTTTTCTTGGACTCGCAGGATACTATCGGAGATTTATTGAGAATTTCTCAAAAATTGCGAAGCCTATGACGGAGTTGTTGAATAAGGATACTAAGTTCAAATGGACTGAGGAGTGTGAGGCTAGTTTCCAGGAGTTGAAGAAACGTTTGGTTACCCCACCGATATTGATTTTGCCAGATCAGACCAAGGATTATGAGGTGTATTGCGACGCTTCACATTGAGGACTTGGAGCAGTGCTTATGCAGGAAGGGAGAGTTGTTTCGTATGCATTACGACAACTGAAGCCTCATGAGTTGAATTATGCCACGCATGATTTGGAGTTAGCAGCCGTAGTGCATGCGTTGAAAACGTGGAGACATTTCCTCATTGGAAATCATTGTGAGGTGTACACGGATCACAAGAGTTTGAAGTACATTTTCACGCAGAAGGAGTTGAACCTCCGACAAAGGAGATGGTTGGAGCTCATCAAGGATTATGACATGAGATTGCATTACCATCCCGGAAAGGCTAATGTAGTAGCTGACGCATTGAGCCGTAAGAGCCATGTCAATACCCTAGTGACGGGGAAAATACCCAAGGAGTTAGCAGAAAACCTTCGTGAGCTATATTTGGAAATAGTTCCGAGAGGCTATGTAGCAGCATTGGAGATTCAATCAACATTGATGGATAAGATCAGAGAAGCTCAGAAATCTGACAAGGAGATTGCTGCTATAAGGGAGAAACTTAGCAAAGGAAAAGCAAAGGGATTTCGTGAGGATGAGCACGATACCCTATGGTTTGAGGACCGTGTTTATGTGCCCAATGACCCGGAGATCAGGAAGTTGATTTTGCAAGAGGCACATAATTCACCATATTCGATTCACCCAGGGAATACCAAGATGTATTTGGATTTAAAGGAAACATTCTGGTGGACCGGAATGAAGAAGGATATTGCAGCGTATGCAGCAGTTTGTGACGTATGTCAGAGAGTAAAAGCAGAACATCAAAAGCCAGCAGGATTGTTACAACCACTGCCAATACCTGAATGGAAGTGGGATAAGATAGGCATGGATTTTATCACAGGACTACCCAGGACGAAAGCAGGATATGACTCGATATGGGTAGTAGTTGATCGTTTGACGAAGGTAGCACATTTCATTCCAGTTAAGACCACTTACACCAGTGCTAAGTTGGCAAAGATATACATGACTAGAATCATTTGTTTGCATGGAGTTCCGAGGAGTATCGTATCAGATAACAGTTTCGTTCCATGACAACAGTAACGAAGTTGGAGACCGTCAATTCTTTGGACCAGATTTGATTAAGGAGTCAGAACGGAAGGTTAAGTTGATTCGCGATAGGCTCAAGGTAGCCCAGTCCAGGCAAAAGAGCTATGTAGATTCTAAACGCAAGGAGATAGTTTACGAAACCGGAGACAGAGTTTACCTTCGAGTATCCCCACTTCGAGGAGTTAAGCGCTTTGGAGTTAAGGGAAAGTTAGCACCGCGTTTCGTTGGACCGTTTAAGATCGTGAAACGTATGGGAGAAGTCGCTTATAAGTTGGAACTACCAGAAGGACTGTCAGGAGTTCATGATGTATTCCATGTTTCTCAGCTGAAGAGATGTCACGCCGAGATGGCGGAGGTACCGCTAAGAGATACAGTGCCATTAGAAGCGATTCAGTTAAAGGATGACCTAACATATGAGGAGAAGCCAGTCAAGATTCTCAATGTTGCCAGTAGAGTTACTCGCAGCAAGGTTATCAAGTTTTGCAAAGTTCAGTGGAACCACCATTCAGAGGATGAAGCCACCTGGGAGAGAGAAGAAGATTTGCTCAAAGACCACCCTCACCTATTTTCTAGCCAACCCGAATCTTGAGGGCGAGATTCATCTTAAGGGGGGTAGGTTTGTAACATCCCAAATTTTCAATTTGGAATGTTATACACTAGATCATATGCATATCATATTTTCTTGCATTTTGGTTGATCCTAGAAATTTCACGCAACTCAAGGACCCTCGGAGAGAGTTGGAGATTTCGTTATTTTCATATTTGAGAGTTTTCTCGAATTTTGAAAAATAGGATCATTTGATTCATTTATTTTATCTTCAATAAATTTTCCGGTGTCAAAATATATGAGAGAGGGAATAATATGACTTTCCCAAATTTAGGAAAAATGAAGATATAATAAATAGATCAATTTTGCTTTCCGGTGTTTATTTGCATTTTATTTGGATAGGGACAAATGCGCGTTTTCAAAAAATTGCATTTTAGGTCCGGAGAAAAGTTCATTTTGTTCGGCTCATTTTTAGGAGTCGGGGAAAATTTACTTTAGATTTTTCGGAGTTCGTTTAGATCCCTTTTTGTTTTTTTTTCTGCGCGAGGAAACTATTTAAAAAAAATTAGCAGCGCCTTGGGCCAAAGGCCCAAGCCAAGCCACCTACCGCCGCGCTCCCAGGCGCCAGGCGCCGAGCCAGGAGCCGGTCGGCCGCCGCCGCCTCTTGCTAGGACCGAATCCTTTTAGGATTCTAGGGCGCCCCCTTGTCCCCTTTTCCTTATTTCGTTTTCTTTAGTCCTACTCCGTTTATTTTCTAGATCTTTCCTACTCCTATTCTAATTCCTTGTCCTCTACCCCAAGTAAACCCCTCCCCCCCCAATATAAATACCCAAGCACCCCCCCCTCTAAACACATCAAATCAAAGCTCTCCTCCACACCGCGCCTTGCACCGCCGCCGCGCCGCATCACACCGTGCCCTGCGTCACCGCCGCCGCGCCGCCTCACCCGCGCCGCCACCCCACACCCCGCGCCGCCGCCGCACCTCGCCGCCGCTGCCGCCGCCTCACCCGCGCCGCCACCCCACATCCCGCGCCGCCGCCGCACCTTGCCGCCGCCGCCCCACACCCGCGCCGCCGCCGCACCTTGCCCACGCCGCCGCCCTACGCCGACGCCGCCGGAGCCCCGTTCACCGGAGACCTCGCCAAGGTAGCCCCGCGCTACATCTATTCTTTTCCTCGGATCGTTCTCTTCTAATCGTTCCGATTCTTTTCTTCTCTAAACCGTTCCGGTTTTCTAGATCAGTTTTTCGATCGGTTTTTCTTCTCCAAAACCCTAGATCGGATTCGTTTTCTTCTCCGATTTAGTTGCCTTTGGACCGTTCGCCGGACCGTTCGTCCTAACGAACGTGATCACCGGATTCTTCTAGTTTAACGAACGTCCGTTCGTTTAACCGTTCTTCTTTTTCTTTTTGTCGGATTTATTCCGCGATCGCGATCTCAGATCCGATCTTCTTTCTAGTCTTTCTTTTCGCTCGTTTATCGGAATCAGGTGATTCAAGCGCCTGGAGTTTCGTCTCGAAACCGCCGTTCCGTCTAATCAACTTGAACAAGTTTTTGCTACAGTAAAATTTTGACCTAGTTTCAACTTGCTAGAACCGAGTTTTTTCTTCCGCCGTTTGTTTTTCGTTCTTTCTTTGCAACCGGAGTTCTTAAGTTGAACTACCTGGTTTGTTCTCTTGTTCGAGTTTTACCTGTGCATTAGATGAGTACTTATTGTATGCTTGTTGTTTGTCTGCGATAGATTTCCCGGATTGCGCCGCTTGTTACTTCGAAATCCTAGGACTCGCGGATCATCAGCAAGGCAAGTAACACTTTGATCATACCTTTTCTACAACCCATGTTTTATTGCATTAGATCAATCCTCACACATTGCATGATTAGGATCTAATTAAATTGTGGGATGGGAAGTAGATGAGGTAGTACCTATTACCTGTATTATTATGAAACCTTTGGGAGTTACTTCTACGTTTGCTTATTATGCCATGCTATGCTAGTAGACGTGGATTGGGTGAGTGATATCCATGACAGATGTGAGATGATAATTTTAATGGTTTATTTAAGGTGGCAACTTAAACACACATCTGGGTGGATTGAGGCACCTGATGTCTATCAGGACTTGCCTGTTTTTTTTTGGACCGCCACCCAGGCTCAAAGGGATCATAAGATCTTTCATGCTAGAAACTTCCATGTGCAGCCACATGCTACTATGGGCTCTGGCATAGTTGACTAAGTTGTGCGAACTCTTACGGGGTGGACTAGAAGATCTAGGGGATGTAGGTGTACCGGTCTACCCCACATGTAAGGTGCTAGTGCTTCTGAAAGACTATGTCTCGATCATCCGTTTCTCAAACACCATGTAGTGCGAGAAAACAAACGGAGGCGATCGAGTCATGTGGGGAAAAGTGCGCAAACCACTGCAGAGTAACAAACTAATCATGATTAGCCGTGTCCCCGGTTATGGACAACTTGAGTATCTAGTACTTGAATATCATTGTGAATCTCAACATGTTACTTCTAATTAATGTTATTGGGTTTTAATTACTTTTAATTGGGATTGAGAATGCTGTCAACCATTCTCAATGTTTCACAACCACCATGATAGTTAAATAAATTTATTCCTTTGCAGTAGGGAAAAATTGGCTTTACGCAAAAACTGTAACCATAGAGCTTTCCACCAGCCATATATGCATATAGTATAGCTGTTTCATTCCATTACTCTCTATGTGTTACTTTGCCAGCATATTCCATGTGCTGACCCGTTTTCGGGCTGCAACGTTAATGTTGCAGACTTTTCAGACGACGATTGAGGTGTTTAGGTCGTGGTTCTATACTCAGTGATGCCGCTGGAGTTGATGGACCCATTTATCTTCCGAGTCTTCCGCTGTTATCGATATTAAATGGCCTTCTGCCATATTTATTGTAATAAGTTCTTTTTGAGCCATCGATGTAACAAGTGTGTGATTGCAACTCTGCTATAAAACCTCGATGTACTGTGTGGTGTCAGCATTACTGATCCAGGGATGACACCGTAGCACAGTAGACGTGATCCATTCGGGTCAGGTCGCTACAACAGTGCTCCCCCAAAGAAGCGGCTAAGCTGGCGTCCACGGAGCCCTCAGAGGGAAAGTGACAAGGACGTTCTTTACCTGATGGGCTGGATAAGATTGTTAGCTCATTCCGGACTGACCATGATCGGGGTCATGGCCGCATGCATCATGCGAGGGGTGCAGCCGCTTCAGTATAGAGGCCACCCTATGTGGGACTTCAACGGGGAGGACGACGCCACCCGCTACGGCCGTAAGGGGCCGGATTCGGCTGCCGCTCTACTAAGATCTTGTCCACTTTGTACAAGGGAGAAGAGGAGGAATTTCTCCGCGTCAACCCACAGGGTGGATTTTCTATGTACAATCCCCCAAGTTGGGTAAGTGGTCACTTTTACTTGCCCATCCATTTTATATTCCCATCGTTAAATATCCAGTCTAACGACTTCAACGCAGGAACTACGCCAGGCTGTTAAAGAAATAAACAGCCCTCCTCCACAAACCGAGGACCCAGGACGGTCCCTCGACCCGGCCTCTCAAGAGGATCCGGTCTTATCTGTGGAGCTGATTGATGGGGTATTTCATCAATTGAGCAAGGACAACGCCTTGGTGGCCATTACGGCCGATTACCCAGGGCTACTCCTAGCCTCACAGGTAACTGAGACCGAAGTCCCAGCACTTTGAAAAAGGGATCTATCCTCGCGTGTTTTTGACTGCCATATGACAACCGTGTTTTGCAGGGGAGGTCCTTGAGACGGGAGACCGAGCCTGTGCGACTAGCCAACGAGGGGTGGCAAGGCCCCGCGGGCTGAAAAGAAGTGCGGTCCGGACTGAGACGCTGGCGCAAAGGTATAGCGTGCCATCTTATTCCCAGGTGTTATTCCTTCAGGGCATATTAACGCTCGTGCTCTCTTCAGGACGAAGAGACCTCGCCGGACTATATCCGGAGAGGTTGCCAATCGCACCTCCACCAGCCAGGCTCCAAAGCCTGGTCCGAAAGTGCAGACGAACACAAGGCGCGCACCGGACGCTCCTCCGACAGAGGATGCGGACAGGCTGTCTGCCACCACTTCCGAGGTGGAGAGTGCCATGAACCACAGGCGTCGCCGGACAGTTCTTTGCGACGCTTGTTTCTCCCAAGAGGCATTGGATGCCTTCAATTCAGGAGATGCGTACCTCCGTGCCGCTCAAAATTGTCTAGCCAGTGCCACGGAGCAATATGTAAAAGACATACGGGTAAGAAAATTTTGGTAATTATATATGTACCAGTAGCCCCCGAGACTTGAAACAGTTAGAATAACTGATTTAAGGATCATTTGTTATGCAGGTTCTTACAGAAAAGAATACCCTACTGTCCCAGGAGCTGGAAGAGTGTAAAGCCCAACTTGAGGTTGCATTAGCCGCAACAAGGGAGCCCAAGGAGACCCCCTCTGGTAATATACGCTTCGAAAGATAAGTATTTTGTGAAGTGCGGCATGGGTGCAAATCTGACAAATGAAATTGCAAATGGCGCCGGATTGAATCCGAAAAAGCAATAACTCCTACGCCAGCTGAAGGCTGGTGAGAATGTGCTGACAAAGGTGAGGCGGGAGAAGAACGATCTCCAAGATGCCAACACCAAGTTGGGCGTTGAACTGAAGGATGTTCATGCCCAGCTATTGGACTCCGTTAAGGAGAATCAGCGGCTTCGACGCGGCATATTTAGTAAGTGCTTAAACGAACTTTGAAAAAAGAGTTCGGCGAGGAAGTCGACTAACAGAGTAATGTCTGTAGGTATGCTAACAGGTCGTCCTATAGAGGAAATGCCCGGTTCTACGGGTAACCTTCTTCCCGAGCTCTCCCAACTGCATGAGCGAGTTCGGCAGGTGATGCAAGGCGTCGCCCAGGCCTTGTGGCCATCCGTCTCCATGCCCGAAGGCCTTGGAGAGCTTGTAGAGAAGATGAAGGGAGCGCGGAGGCGCTTCCGATTGTGGAGGATGTCGGCCTGCCGTCAAGGCGCCAGGGAGGCCTGGGCCATGGTGAAGATGCGGTACACGAAGGCTGACCCAAACCACATGGCCGAGGTCGGACCCGTGGGGCCCGATGGGAAGGAGATCCCTGTGAGCTTAGTATACGGCCAACTAGAATTGGCCGCAAAGTATTCCCAAGAGGACTGTAAGCTAGACAGCCTGTTAGATGGTATTGAAGAGGAATATAATCAGTCAGATTGACCATGTAATTTTAATTGACATGTGTAATGCCTTCTAGCCGGATTGTAGATCGTTTGTCATGGCCGACCTTTTCGCTTCAACCTCGGGACCTGACGGTCCGGAGTGTGTCCGAATACCCTCACGGTTATAGAAGAACCGGGGTATGCATGGAGACCAGGCGTAGCGGTCATTAGTGCTTGAACAGACAAGTGCCCAACTAGTTATGTTATATTACATGGTTAGTAAGAAACATCTTCCAGGGAGAATAGTTCCGTTAGGGGTTCCTTTCCCTGGGAGGCATGCCCTAAAGTGCATGTTCGTTCTGCAAAAAGAAACGCAGGAAAAAACATCTGGGGGCGTATAGATAAATAAGTGAAAAAGATCATCTTTAGTTCACCGACCGAATATTCCCTTAAGAACGCTAGCTTTCGGCTTCACCCAGGCTGAGGTACACATCCGAATGACCCGGTAGTAACAATCGCATAGGTGCTCCCTTTACCACCTAGCCGAACAATCGGGAACGTAGGGGTAAGCACAGGAGCCAGGCAACTCAGCTTGGCCAAAACTTAAGTCATATCGATGCATATAATGGTGAATAAAAGGTACATGCGGAAGTGTGACACATGTGTTGGGCATAAAGCCCGTATACATAAGCTTCTGTTTAAAGAAGCCCCCAGGTTTAATGAGCGTGGATAGCGCATCACTATATGAGCCTTTAAAGGCTATAAGAGAGAGAGAGGAGAAGGAGAGAAATGTAAGACAGAAAGTATATAAAAAATGGACAGAGGAAGGAGACGAACACAGAGTCCGGTGCTAGGCGTAGAATCTTCGGAGACGGGCTGCGTTCCATGGGTTCGGCTCGAGTCGGTTATCCGATGCATCTCGCAGGCGGTATGCTCCACCAGTCAGGACTTGGTCAATTATGAAGGGACCTTCCCACTTGGGCTTGAGTTTGTCCTTCTCTTATCCGGCAGGCATAGAACTAATTCGCCAACGTTGTAATTTTTGGCCCGTACTTCTCTGCTTTGGTATCTTCAAGCCTGCTGTTGATAGAATGCGGAACGGGCTTTTGCCACGTCACGCTCTTCCTCCAAGGCGTCCAAACTGTCCTGCCGACAGCTTCTCTTTCTTCGTACATGCGCACTCGAGGTGAGTCATGAATTATGTCGCAGGGCAAAACTGCCTCTGCGCCGTACACCATGAAGAATGGTGTGTATCCGGTGGTGCGATTCGGCGTGGTCCGCAGCCCCCAGAGTACGGAGTCGAGCTCCTCTACCCAGTGCGTACTAGATTCCTTAAGGGACCGCACTAATTTGGGTTTGATGCCGCTCATGATAAGATCATTTGCACGTTCGACCTGACCGTTAGTTTATGCGTGATAGACGGAAGCATAATCGAGCTTGATGCCCATGTTTTTGCACCAGAGTTTTACCTCGTCGGCCGTAAAGTTCGTGCCATTATCAGTGATGATGCTATGGGGGATGCCATAACAGTGTACAACCCCGGATATATAGTCTATCACCGGTCTGGATTCGGCCGTCTTAACAGGCTTGGCTTCTATCCATTTGGTGAACTTATCCACCATGACCAGTAAGTATTTTTTCTTGTGGGTTCCGCCTTTAAGGGGTCCAACCATGTCAAGCCCCCAGACCGCGAAGGGCCAAGTGATGGGGATAGTTTGGAGGGCGGTGGGTGGCATATGGCTTTGGTTTGCAAAAAGCTAGCAACCGACGCATCGCTGGACTAAGTCCTGGGCGTCTGCCCGGGCCGTCGGCCAATAAAAGCCTGTACGGAAGGCCTTTCTTACAAGGGACCGAGCTGCAGCGTGATGACCACCGAGTCCAGCATGAATTTCAGCCAGGAGGTTCCGCCCTTCCTCTTCGGAGATGCACCTTTGAAGGACTCCCATAGAGCTTTTCTTATAAAGCTCTCCCTCATGGACTTTATAGGCTTTAGATCGCCGCACTATGCAGCATGCCTCATTTTGGTCCTCGGGGAGTTCCTGCCTAGTAAGGTAGGCGAGGAATGGTTCTGTCCATGGGGCGAGGACATCCATTATTATGTGGGCTGAAGGTGTTATTTCATTGGCAGGGCCTCCAATTATGTCAGAGTGTTCAGTGTTGGGCAGTGCGGTTGGGTCTGGGCTGTTATTGCCGGGTTCCCCTTCCCATACTACAGATGGCTTGAACAGCCTTTCCAAGAAGATGTTGGGGGGGACTACATCACATTTTGCGCCGATGCGTGCCAGGACATCTGCCCCCTGATTATTTTCCCGGGCTATATGGTGAAATTTGAGCAGTTCGAACCGAGCTGACATTTTTAGGATGGCGTTGCGATAAGCTGCCATTTTTGGATGCTTGGCATCAAAATCTCCTTTTATTGGGGATATTGCGAGGTTCGAGTCCCCGCGCACCTCTAGGCGTTGAATGCCCATGGGTACTGCCATCCGGAGACCATGTAAAAGGTCCTCATATTCGGTTGCATTGTTGGAGTCTGTGTACATTATCTGGAGTACGTATTGAACTGTGTCTCCTGTGGGGGACGTCAAAACGACGCTAGCCCCTAGACCGGACAACATTTTGGAGCCGTCAAAGTGCATGACCCAGTTGGAATATGTGCCGTACTCTTTAGGGAGTTCGGCCTCCGTCCATTCTGCGACGAAGTCGGCCAAAACTTGCGACTTGATAGCTCGCCGTGGCTTGTAAGTTATGTCGAATGAGAGGAGCTCAATGGCCCATTTTGCAATCCGTCCCATTGCGTCACAGTTGTTTATAATATCGTTGAGCGGCACTTCAGAGGCTACTGTTATTGAACACTCTTGAAAGTAGTGTCACAGCTTCCGGGATGCCATAAATACCGCGTACGCAATCTTTTGATAATGCGGGTACCGTAACTTGCATGGAGTAAGGACAGTGGACACATACTAGACCGGCTTTTGAAGGGAGAATTTTTGTCCGTTCGTTTCTCGTTCGACGACAAGCACTGCGCTTACGACCTGATGGGTTGCTGCAATGTATAATAGCATTGGTTCGCCAATGTTTGGCGCGGCCAGGACTGGGTTTGTTGCCAAGATGGCTTTTATTTCGTTGAGTCCGGCCATGGCTGCATCCGTCCACTCAAAGTGTTCGTTGCGCCGAAGGAGGCGGTAAAGGGGTAGGGCCTTTTCTCCCAAGCGGGAGATAAAGCGGCTTAGAGCCGCCACGCATCCGGTTAATTTTTATATTTGTTTAAGGTCCTTTGGGATATCCAATTGTGACAGAGCTCGGATCTTGGCTGGATTTGCTTCAATTCCTCTACCAGATACAATGAAGCCCAAGAGCTTTCCGGCTGGAACACCGAAAACGCATTTTTTCGGGTTGAGCTTGATGTCGTATGTTCGGAGGTTACCGAATGTTAGCCTCAAGTCGTCTACTAGAGATTCGACATGTCTTGTTTTAACGACCACATCATCTATGTATGCCTCCACTGTTTTGCCGATCTGGTTTGCCAGACATGTTTGAATCATGCGCTGATATGTTGCGCCGGCGTTTTTGAGCCCGAAGGGCATTGTGTTGGAGTAGAATGGGCCGTATGGTGTGATGAATGCCATTGTGGCTCGGTCTGACTCTGCCATCTTTATTTGATGGTAGCCGGAGTATGCGTTGAGGAAACACAATGAATCATGTCCTCCGGTAGCGTCGATAATTTGATCGATGCGGGGGAGACGGAAGGGATCCTTTGGGCAAGCCTTGTTGAGGTCTTTAAAATCAACGCACAGGCGCCAGGATTTGTCCTTCTTTGGTACCATCACCAGGTTTGCTAGCCAGTCCATGTGTTTTATTTCTTTGATGAATCCGGCCTCCAGTAGCTTGGCTAGTTCCTCTCCCATGGGCTGTCTCTTAGGTTCGGAAAAACGCCGAAGAGCCTATTTGACTAGCTTGAATCCTTTTAGGATATTTAAGCTGTGTTCGGCTAGCCTGCGTGGGATTCCAGGAATGTCTGAAGGGTGCCAGGCGAAAATGTCCCAGTTCTCCCGTAGGAACTCTCGTAGTGCGGCGTCTATATCAGGGTTTAACTGTGCTCCGATGGAAGTTGTTTTATTGGGGTCCATTGGATGGACCTCGAATTTGACTATTTCGTCCGCTGGTTTAAAGGAGGTGGACTTGGATCTTTTGTCGAGTATCACATCGTCCCTATTCACCGTGGAGCGCAGCGCAGTCAGTTCCTCAGCCGCTAGGGCTTCGGATAGCGCCTCGAGGGCCAGTGCGGCTGTCTTGTTTTCGGCGCGGAGTGCTATGTCCGGATCACTAGCGGGAGTGATGATTCCGTTAGGCCCGGGCATCTTGAGCTTCATGTACCTTTAATGGGGTACTACTTGGAAGATTGTAAACGCTTCCCGCCCTAGCAGAGCGTGATATCTGCTACTGAACGGGGCCACTTGGAACGTGACCTCTTCGGACCTGTAATTATCCGGCGTGCCGAACACCACATCTAGTGTGATTTTTCCTGTACAGCGTGCTTCCCGACCGGGGATTATTCCTATAAAGGTTGTGCTGCTTCGCTCAATGTGGTTCCAGTCTATTTCCATTTTTTGAAGGGTTTCCTCATAAATGAGGTTCAATTCGCTGCCGCCATCCATGAGTACCTTGGTAAGACGAAAGCCGTCCACTGTTGGACTGTGGACCAGTGTGGCTGGTGCTCGGGCTGTTCTTGAATTTAGGTTCATCACTGGCGTTAAAAGTAATAGCCGTGTCACTCCATCGGTTTATTGTTGCTACTTGGTAGACTTCGGCAAGGCTGTGGAGTGTTCTTTTTCGCATATTATTTGATGTGAAAGTCTCGAAGACTATTAATACTGTACTGGCGTCTCTGGGGTGGCTTTCTGTGGCTTCTGGAATTAGAAGATCTTCGCCAATTTTTGCCACCTGCCGGAGTATCCAACATGCTCGAAGGCTGTGAGTTGGTGTGGCGCCCTCTGCACTGTGAATTTTACAGGGTTCATTAAGCCATCCTTCTAGTATAGTTCTGTGCCCTGTAGAGGGCTTTTGCTTTTTGGTATTGAACCCGGGTGTCTCGTGATGATGCACCCTTTTATTTTGGACTAGGTCTGTGTTCAGGGCCGGATTGTCCCAAAATTTTATTTCGGTTTTCCAGGCGCTTTCCATCACATAGTACTTTCGTACTATGGACGCCAAGTCAGCAAAGCGTGTAATATCACGGTGACTTATGGCGTTGAGGATTCCCTTGTCCGTGCAATTATTGCAGAAGAATGAAATTGCGTCTTCCTCGCGGCAGTCCTTTATCCTATTCATAAACAGGAGGAATCTGGCCCAGTAATGATGTACTATTTCTTCGGGCTCTTGCCTAATTTGGGATAGATCGCTTATGTACGGATGGGTGGGTGTAATCAAATCCGAAAACTCACCCAATCTGAGACCCAGGGGCCAAGGAGTTTCCGAACTCGGAAGTTTGGATTCTTGGATGCTGTCCAATGAATCTAGCCCGTCGCCTGACTTTATATTCAGGTCTTGAATGATGTCCTCCCCTCCGCGGGTATCCGGCTTGGAGGGATCCGGAATCCGGACATAGCTGGTCCTTAAGATAGATGAAGGGTTGCCGCACTGTCCCTCTACCACGGCAACGTGATGGGTGACCTGGGGAGAGTTAATCTCTCTCAAATCGGGTTTAGGCCCAATCTGGTCGTAATCCGTAGCGACTCCCAGGGCGGCGATGCGATCCAAGAGCTCGTTTAGGGAAGAGAGCTCCATTGGATCTAGCTGCTCGGCGAATTCCGAGCTGACGTGAAGATTGCTTTCGATGACCCGAGAGGTCATCGTCGGCGCAACAGCCGAACAGGCGGTCATAAGAAAACCACCTAGCCGGCGAGTTTGGCCGACAGCCAAAGCTCCCTTTGCAACGGTGTCGTCTTTAAAGACGGGATGAGACATCCTTCCTGATGACGACGGCACAGAGGAACTCTCAATGAAAGCACCAATGTCAGTGTCAAAAACGGTGGATCTCGGGTAGGGGGTCCCGAACTGTGCGTCTAGGCGGATGGTAACAGGAGGCAGGCGACACAATGTTTTACCCAAGTTCAGGCCCTCTTGATGGAGGTAAAACCCTACGTCCTGCTTGATTAATATTGATGATATGGGTAGTACAAGAGTAGATCTACCACGAAATCGAGGAGGATAAACCCTAGAAGCTAGCCTATGGTATGATTGTTGTTCGTCCTACGGACTAAAACCCTCCAGTTTATATAGACACCGGAGAGGGCTAGGGTTACACAGCGTCGGTTACAATGGTAGGAGATCTACATATCCGTATCGCCAAGCTTGCCTTCCACGCCAAGGAAAGTCCCTTCCCGACACGGGACGAAGTCTTCAATCTTGTATCTTCATAGTCCAGGAGTCCGGCCGAAGGTATAGTCCGGCTATCCAGACACCCCCTAATCCAGGACTCCCTCAGTCCCATTCCACAGAGGCTATCATGCACTGCTTGGACGAACTGCGTTTGCTCGATTCAATGCAGTGCCACACTATGCTTATCTCAAGCTCAAGATGCCCGATCCACGCGGCGTTATAATAGTCGATGGCAATACAAAACGCTTTGTCCGTACAGAAGAGCACATAGCCGCCCTAGCAGCCGAAGTACAAAGCGGCCTTCTCAAGCAGACCCTTCATTCGGCTGAAGAGCCCACAGACATCCTTAAGAGGGTCCGAACTACACTGCAGCAGGAGAACTCGGCTCGTCAGGAGCATGACTAGCAATCCGGCCTCCATCTCAGTCTCGATCAAGTGGTGGCATTCGTGCCGCGCATACATAACTACCCACTTAAAATTCCATGGGCATTGACGGAGGCACAGACAACTTGTGATCCATGGCACGGCTCAATCGACATCGGATACACATATGCTTTCACTTTTACTTGTTTTCCTTTCAGGTCTCAATCCCAAAGGCCCCATCGGGGGGTCTGGTCATCGGTCCTCTTGTAGGATAAATACACAAAGACGGCGAGAAGCGCGGACATATGGGGAACTTTTTAGGTGAATCCGTTAACGATAACTCTACCTGTTTTCTAGAGCTCTCCCTGGTGTCGGCATGTTAAATAGCCTATTGCTGCTTGCACTATTTGTATCAATGCGCCTTGACATACTAATTATATTACAATGAAAACAGTGTGTAGATGGAGCTTTAGGACCCCAGCTTTTTACCTTTAATTTTTTTCCGTTTTCTTTCTCTCTTTTCTTTTTTCAGATTCCCTATGGATAACCCCATCAGGTAGCATCCGTACACTTTGGTACGTTTGACGTTTGACAGGGGCTTTATAGAACCTTACACTACGGCAAAAAAAGTGCGAACACTTTCTATAAGTATAGTTCGGCACCCCGAATTTAGCATTATATGCATTGGCTCTGAATCATGTCTTTCGTCAATAGTTGGGTTGCCCGGCTCCTGTGCTTGCTACCCTACGTTCCGCTACATCATCTAGGGTAGTAAAGGGAGAACTACTGCGATTGTGTCCTGGTCTAAACCGGATGAGCACCTCAGTAGAAAAAGCCGAAAACTGACTGTCATGATGCGGCGAGAGCTGGTCAGCTGTTGGGAGGTCTCAAATCGTTGGAGATTTTTCCGCATTTCGCGAAGGATCGGTACTTCCCAATCAGACGCCGACAACACTCTGGTTTGTATACCAGGGGCTGCGCCTATGTTTTATTATAAAACTCCTATGGCTAAGTGGGGGCGTTCAAGCCATATAGTCTGGTTGCCTGGTTCGTTGCGCTAAACAACTCCTTCAAGGACCAAATAATTGGATCAAGATTGTTTAGATTCCATCCTGAACACCTCCGTACTACCTACGCGAGGGCTGGAGCAAACGACTGGTTAACCCTCGGATTTCATACAACACGGCCACACAGGAGGAAACAATCAAAACATAATAAAAATTATATATTACAAAGCAGATTTGTTGTCATCATACAAGACAAAATACTACGTGGCTACAATATGAGACCCCTCCAGGACATCTGCAAAATAGCGCTCGGGTGTACGGTGCTCCTTGCCCTTTTTTTGGCCCCTTGGTCAGCTCGATGGCGTCCATTTTCGCCCACCACATCTTGCTGCGAGAAAAGGCCATCCGTGCACCTTCAATACAGACCGACTGCTTTATGACCTCAAGTCACGGGCAGGCACTAATAAGCCGCTTCACAAGCTCGAAGTAGCTGCTGGGTACTGGCGCGGCAGGCCATAGCCGGAATATCAGGTCCCTCATGGCCAGCTCGGCTACCTTGTGCAGCTCGACCAACTGTTTCAGCTGGTTGCTGAAGGATGCCGGATGTTCTGGTCCAAGATATTGAGACCAGAACAGCTTCTCCGTCGAACTCCCTTCCTCGGCTCGATAGAATTCAGCAGCATCGGATACGGTGTGCGGCAAATCCGTAAATGCCCCTGTGGACCACCAAATTCGTGTAAGCAACATGGCGTTCCCTTCTTCTACTTGCTTTGCATAATGAAAAACTTACCGCTGCAATCTTCTTAGCCTCCTGGAGTTCCCGAGGAGCGCTCTAGGCTTTGGCTCGAGCCTCTTGTGCGCTCTGGCGAGCCTTGGCAAGTTCAGATTCCTGCGTCTTAGAATCACGCTCCAGGGACTCGTACTTATTAACGGCATCCTGAAGCTCTTGCTGCACCTCGCTGACCTGGGCCTCATGCTTTTCGTGTGCAGCGCGTTCCTTGGCCGCTTTGTCCTCGGCCTCGGCCAATGCCTTCTTGAGGGCCACCACCTTGGTCGTGGCCCCTGCCATAGTCCATGACACTTTAGTCAGCACGAAGTATTCATCCTTCCTAAACATACACGCACAGGTTACTACATACCTTTGATGTCCTCCAGCTGCGTCTTCACAAGACTGAGGTCTTCCTCGGCCCGCTCCAGGCTCCGCTTCAGTTCGGAGACCTCTGCAGTATGAGCGGAAGCAGCCAGCAACGACGCCTGCTTATTCACATAGACATCTTATGTCAGACTCCTGTGAAACTTGTTTTGATCATTTGTTCGGCTTTTCTTTCCGAACATCGAACAGAGCATCAGGGGCTTATGTATATGCTGTGATATTCTTTCTACAATTATTATTACCTCAAAGCGTGTTAAAATGCTAGTGCAGGCTTCGGTCAGTACACTTTTGGCAGACTGAACCTTTTTGATCACCGTACCCATGAGGGCACGATGCTCATCTACAATGGAAATGTCTCGCAGCGCTTCCAGTAGATCATCCGGTGCCTCTGGTCGGACAAAGGTCACCAACGTAATAGGCACACCACCTCCTTTCGGGGAAGGCCATTCGCTAGACTCCGGTGCCGTATAGGTCTCCAGAATGATATCCGGCTGATGGACGAAAGGAACTCGACCCCCACCATCAGTCTACATGGGGGTTTCTTCCCCCATGTTTCCGGCGGTCGGGGAGTCACACTTGGACGACGTCCTGACGACCTCCAGAGACTCCCCTTTGTTGGGGAAGTCCCTTTGGGACACCACCTCGTCATCACTCTTGGGCGAGGCAGAGTGAGCAGGTGGCAGGTGGCGGCGACATGCTAGCCATCTCCTTTGAGTCTAGCGAGCCCTCTGTCGAGGACTACGGAGAACCTTCGCGGGCTGGACTGCAATAGCAAAAACATATTAATATTGCAAAGGGGAAGGGCTGAACATTTGGACGAGCATAAGGTCTTGGGTACTTACAAAGCGGACGAGGCTTGGTCCGGGGCATTCGTTCCGGACTGCTATCCACATCCCATGTAGAGTTATCCACGAGGGAGCCCCTCCCCCTCTTGGGTGCATTCTCCTCCAGGTTTGTGGAAGCCACCCTGTTCTTCCTTCCCCCATCAGGGGGGAGTTGTCTTCCTCCACCTCCTCCTCCTCCTCCTCCTCATCGCCGTCTTCGGCGACCGAAGGGTCAGTCTCGTCTTCGGACGACATTTCCGCAGAATCCTTTCGATGAAGGCCACTCCTGGTCCCCTTGGCTGCCTTTTCAGTCTTCTTCTATGGCACGTCATAAGGCTTCGGGAACAACATCTTTGTGAGGAGTGGGGCTCTTTGCCTTCGGGTAGCGGGGCTGGACAGTTAATCCGCCTCGCTATGTCGACCCATGCCTAAAGAAAAAATTGATAGGAGAGCTTAGACTTCTTTCTCACAATACGCTAGTAAAGTTTATGCCTTGAGAGCGTGAAAAAACTTACCGAATTAGCTTGGCGCTTTGAGCTAAGCCCACGATCCTCGATTGTAGGCGGTGGCGTCTCGCTGGCCTTGAAGAGCACTTTCCAGATATCCTCGTGCATTGTGCCGAAGAGCTCTAGCAACATATGGTGCTTGGCCGGATCGAATTCCCATAAATAACAAGTCTGCCGTTGGCATGGGAGGATCCGGCGGATGAGCAAAACCTGGATCATATTGACATGCTTAATCTTTCTAGATATCATGTTCTTGACGCACGCCTGGAGCCCTGTCAGTTCGCCCAAAGCACCCCAGGTTAAGCCCTTCTCTTGCGAGGAGGTGAGCCGCATAGGAACTCCGGATCGGAATTGGGGGGCCGCCGTCCAGTTAGTGTCGCGTGGTTCAGTGATGTAGAACCACCCTGATTGCCACCCCTTCATCATCTCCATGAAAGAACCTTCGAGCCAGGTGACGTTGGGCATGTTATCCAACATAGCTCCTCCGCACTCTGCCTGTTGTCCTCTCACCACCTTTGGCTTCACATTAAAGGTCTTCAGCCATAGGCCGAAGTGAGGTGGAATGCGGAGAAAGGCCTCGCACATGACTATAAATTCCGAGATGTTGAGGATAAAGTTAGGGGCTAGATCATGGAAGTCTAGCCCATAATAAAACATCAATCCGCGGACAAACGGGTGGAGAGGGAATCCTAGCCCATGGAAAAAATGTGTGAGGAACACCACTCTTTGATGAGGCTCGGGGGTGGGGACGATCTATCCCTCGACCGGGAGTCGGTGAACAATCTCCTTGGCCAGGTATCCGGCCTCTCGGAGCTCCTCTATATTTTCCCTCTTAACAGAGGAGGTCATACACTTGCCGCCAGCTCCGGATCTAGGCATGGTTGGGTGTTGGTTTGAAAAAGGACTTGGGTGTTGGAGCTCAAGGACGGAAAGGCAGGAGGAAAGCATAGGAGAAGAAAGAGGAATCTTATCTCCTTATAAGGGCGGTGAATATCGAACGCCCCCCCCATTCGCCTTAAAATTCGCCTGCTCCCAAGGCTGTGTAAATGGCACGGTTGGGTTACCTACGCCCGTATTGATGAGAATGACGTGATAAGGGGACACGATCTCTGCTTTGACAAGGCTTGCCAAGGACAACCGCATCTCGAAACATGGGGCGAAAAATGGTTCGAAATTATAACCGGACAGGCACGACGTCAAATTACTAAAGTTATCAGCGGATGGGACTCGTGTGTTATTATATTCTCTCTACGGTTGTGTGTGCGGTGTGTTACAGGTCCGGACACAATCAATTTGCCTGAAGACTATTTGGGAGTTCAGAAGGAGGAACCCGGCTTGCAATGCCGAAGACAGCACTACGCGCCGGATACCCTGTCATTGAAGCCAGGTTCAGAGGCTACATAGGGAGTCCTGGACTAAGGGGTCCTCGCGCGTCCGGCCTGTTATCTATGGGCCAAACAGATGGGTTGTGAAGATATGAAGACCGAAGACTATACCCGTGTCCGGATGGGACTCTCCTTAGTGTGGAAGGCAAGCTTGGCAAGCAACTATGAAGATTCCATATTATGTAACCGACTCTATGTAACCCTAGATCCCCCCGGTGTCTATATAACCCGGAGGGCTTAGTCCGGACGGGGGATACTCAATACCGTAGTCATACAGGCTAGACGTCTAGGGTTTATCTATTACGATCTCATGGTAGATCAACTCTTGTAACACTCACATTCATCAAGATCAATCAAGCAGGAAGTAGGGTATTAGCTCCATAGAGAGGGCACGAACCTGGGTAAACATCGTGTCCCCTGTCTCCTCTTACCATCAACCTTAGACGCACAGTTCGGGACCCCCTACCCGAGATCTGCCGGTTTTGACACCAACAAGGAGGTTTTGTCAATTGAAGCTAGATTTCTTGAAGAGCTTCATCAAAGCACTTCCCACCTCCGGGCTAGCTTTGGGCTATTCAAGGAAATGCAGGATGCTCGTTGCAAGCCTTTTGAAGATGAGGCAAGTTTTGTTGTCAGACAGATTCAGAGGTAGGATTCTGTTTGTTTGGGTCGTGAAGGAGGCCATGTGGAGCATACCGAAGAGGTTTGTTTATGTTGGCTTTTGATATTTCTTTGCACTAATGTTCATTGTTAGCTTTCAGTTATTACTGTTTTTAGTCATAGGTGACCCTTATTGATTTCATTTGTCCTAAACTTTTTGTTTTTAGTATTAGTGTTTCCTAGTTGACCTTCTCTGTTTATAGTACCTGAACTTCAGGGGCTACAGCAACTGAACTTCTGTGATTTCCATGACTGGCCCTTTTTGTTCCCTTTTGTACTAGAGTAGTTTGATATCTGACCTGCTATGTCCATTGTATTTGGACTTCCATTATGTGTTAGTTGGCATAGCTGGCCTTCTTTCATTATGTAATGTGAACTTCTGCAGATTAGGTATTTGTGTTCTACATGATTTTTTTGTAGGCTGTTGATGATGGTGCTAGGGATAAGGAGGATGTTTAACGTGTGCATGAACCTGCCCCTGTGCATGAACCTGCTCCCGCGGGTGATGTATTAGTTGATGAGGTTCATGGCAGTGAAAATAAAGTACCATTTGTTCTTGCCCATTGGTCTCATTTTTTATTTTACTTGTTTGTGCATTTTATCACTATGTGCCCCTTTGTAATGACTTTCTTTTCTTTGCTGCAGAATGATAATGCTAGTGTTCCTCCAGAGAAGGTTGCAGACAAGTCCGTGTCAGGCACCGGCTGCTCCGACGGGGTGGAACCAACTGAACCTCAGTTGTCCATTCGCGTTGAGGTTTTTGATGCTGAGCAGGGCAAGACAGCTGAGGTTTCGGATGTTGAGCAAGGCAAGACAGCTGGAGATATCATTTTGGAGAAAGATCCCATCGAGGCTGCTGTTGAGACTGGTGCTAGTGCTGCTGCAAGCCCGAAGAAGTCTTTTGTAGCAGAGCCATCAGTTGGTGTTGATGCTGGTTCTCCAGCGCTTCCTTGTGCAGCACAACCAACAGTTTTGTTGTTTCAGATTCTCTAGCTGCTCCAGCTGCTGATGGTGTCCTTCCCGACGATGCTGCAATGTCTACTAGAGATGACGATGAAGAGACTGATAGCGACAACTTTGGAGAGGAGGTTGATCATTCCAGTGCTGCCACTGGTCTAGGAAAAAATCCATAAAGAGAGGAGCATGCTTCTCTCTTCTTTCCCCCATCTCCGTCCCTTTTGCTATTGGTTTTTGTCCATGATATCCATGTGAACTTCATGTGTGGTGCAAGTTGAACTTTTGGTTTGTGCTTTGTCATGTGGTTTGTAAATAAAGCTAAGTGAACCTATTTCTATGTGGGGGAAGGTTTTTAATGAACAAGTTGTGATGTTTATAACCCTATGGATTTATCAATTCTGGTGTAAAAGCTAAGATGTGCTTGTGCTTGAATGTTGTGCTTGACTGTTGCTCTTAATTAAACTTTCATGAATCTATGTGCTTGAATGTTGCTCTTAATTTCTATTTCTTTTGCTGAGCAGATAGTGACCTTGTTGTCGTCCAAAAGAAGGTTGATGTGTAAATAGGCTTAAGAATGATCGTTCCAAGAGGTGAGTGTAGCTGGTCATAATTTACATCCATCTACCCTATGAACTTCATGTGGTTTCATACATGAACTTCTTTACTCTATGTTGCTGAACTTTTGTCGGATTCCGGGTTCCGGCAAACCCTTGAGGTTCGAACTCTAGGGTGCGCATTAAGATCTCTCTTTCCATAGCTCGCACTCGCAACGATCTCTAGGCCTAGCTCGCCGGATGTCATGGATCCAAGATTGACAGTAGAATGGGGGGTAGGTATGAGGTGGCAAGATCCTAGCTATGGCGAAATTGTACGCACGAGTTTTACGAGTTCAGGCCCTTCGCGGAGGAAGTAGCAGCCCGATGTCTCGGTGCCCGGAGGCGGTCGATTGGATTATGTATGTATGTGTTTATAGGCGGGGCGAACCCTTGTCTCAGTGGAGGGGGGTGGCTTATATAGAGTGCGCCAGGACCCCAGTCTGCCCACATTACAACAGTTTTAAGGAACATCAAGAGGGGGGCGTTACTGGTAACGCTAGCAATTAAGTGACATAAATGCCTATTAAGCCTATGAACTAAACGTCCAACTGTTGTCGCGCAGAGTGACTTTAGATCTTCCGTCTGTCGAGTCATAATCGTCGTGGTCGAGTGACTTTGAATCTTCCGAGTGGAATGCCTGGCATTCGAGTGGATGATGTTATACTTATAACGCTTCTAGTTTTAGGATGGAGTCCTAGGGGAGGGTGTCTAGGTCAGGCCTATGACCCTACCCTAGGTACATAGCTACATCATTAGCCCCCTAATGGTTCAGGGTTTGAGTGGAGAAGGATTTGAGGACACCTCTGATTCAATGTTCGCGCTTCGGAAGCGCCTGATTGGGGCCTAGTGAGCAACCATGATGACTTCAACCTCTTTTTCAGTGCCTTGATCCATTCTTGGTTCTGCCAAGTGAACTTTCTGACAAGGGAAAAATCTTCCGTCTGACAAGTTGCTCTGCTGCTCGCGGATATTGTGGGATTTTAATTTCGGGAAGCGCTTGGGGCGGAGGAGGCCGCGGTAATTGGGCTGGATTAGGCAGGGCCGCCTCGATCACTGCGCCACCTTTTTCGCCATGTATCGCGTGCCCGACTGTTGCGGGATTTGATAGGATCGCCCGAACCCACAGGTCAGCCACTCGAAAACGACCTCATATAAGGTGTCACATTGGGTTTTTTTGCACACTGCGTTCCCATTCTTCCCCGCTTTCTCCACCTCATCCAACTCTGCTCCCGGCGCCGCTGCTCAGCTCGAGCTCCGGCCGCTACAATGCGGAAGGAGAAGATGGTGGCCTTAAAACGCGCACACAAGGCGACGGCGAAGGCGAAGGGGAAGAAGTCCAGCCGGGGCAGATCTTCGTCGAGGTCCGGCCTGCCGCGTGGCTGGATCCAAGGAGACTTGATTCGGTCGATGATTCGTCAGGACGACATCGACGATCTGGTTGAGGGGGGACTGATTCCCCACGAATCAGCACGGCTCCCGGAAGGTGAGACCGAACCGCATCCACAGGAGGGTGAGTGTGTTCTCCTCGCCACCCATGTTGACCGTGGATTTTCTTTTCCTCCCCATCCTTTTTTTCGAGGTTTCTTGAACTTCTTTGGAGCACAACTCCACCACTTTTCTCCCAACACCATCATGTACCTCGCCGCCTACGTGTCCATGTCCGAGAATTTCTTAGGTTGTAGGCCACACTGGGGTCTCTTCAAGCACATTTTCACGTGTCGTTCCCAATCGGTCAAGAAGGCCAACCCGAGTGATGAGAGGACGCACGTGATCCAGATGTGTGGGGGTCTTGGGATTCAAATGAGAGGTAAAAGTACTTTCCCAGCCATCATCCTTCCTGAGTCAGTCCGAGGATGGCAGTCGACCTGGTTCTATTGCAAAGACCAACCGACTCAAGGTCAACCGACCGGACGTCCACCCTTCTCTATGGCTCGGGTCGAAAAGCCCTCCGCCTTGAATGTCATCCCGAAGGAGAACGCGCAGGTTAAGGTGTTGGTCGAGCGGGTGGTCCAACTCGTCCGTGACGGCGTGACTGGCATGGATCTGCTGGAGGTCTTCCTTAAACAACGTATTCAGCTGCTTCAAGCTCGAGACCATCCTATGTGGATGTATTCGACATTTATGATTCCACTCGGATCCACCCAGAAGAGGTTGACGAGGACACGGTGGAGAAGTGGCTAAGAGGTATCACTGGCAACAAGGATAACCCCAGGGGGTCTAGGAGAGTCACTCCATTCGACAACTCGCGCCAACCAGACAAGGTCCAACTATGAATTGCCGAGTGTTCTCTTGATTTGCCATGTAACTGCTTGTTGTCAACCGACTGATTTCTGCTTCGCTTGTTGTCTTTCAGGCCCTTACTGAGATGTATTCGATGCCCAACGGGGAGCAGGAGCAGGATCCGGAGGGGGAGGCGAGCAGAGTCGAGAGCGGCGAGTGGCACTCTGATGAAGAGGAGGACGAGAAGAGTAACGACCCGAGTGATCGACTCACCTCCCCGTAGGAAAAACGATCCAAGCAGGCCCACGACCCGGCAAGCATCCATGACAAAGCGCCCGTACTGACCGGACAGTCGTCAAAGCGCCCTCGGATGTCTTCTCCAGTGCCGACTGAGAGGACACCAAAGCAACCGAAAGCTGCACCGTCTCCAGCGCCGACTGAAAAGGCACCGAAACAACTGAAAGCTGCGTCGTCAAAACCGCCGAAGGCCTTGCCCAAGATCAAAGTGGCCATTCCTACTGTTTCCGGGTAATAATCAGACCTGATTTCTTGGTTTACTACGATTCGAATTTTGGTCGACCCACCGTGATAGGCATGACCGACTGAATCTTGAAATTTGCAGTGCTGCTACCTCTGGGACTTCCACCCACAAGTATGAAGGTGAAGAAATGGAAGACACAATCACTTCCAACCCGGGTATAACTTCTCGTAATCCTGTCTTTAGTTACTTGGTCGATTAAATTCTGACGATTAATCTGGAGTCGACTGATCTTTTTGCAACTCCTCCCAGTGTCATTGAGCTTCCAGATGACGATGAGCACGTGCCGCTAAGGGCTAGGAGGAAAAAAGGCATCTACTGGCAAGACATCCCAATCGGTGCTGGCGGTAGAGCCAGCGGTTTAACAGCCTGAAGATGTGACTCGGGCTTTTGTTACTTTTTCTTATCCAGTATTGAGTGAACGCCCCACATCGTCGAGTGTGCCAGTGCT
Source organism: Triticum urartu (assembly GCF_003073215.2). Taxonomy (NCBI): domain Eukaryota; kingdom Viridiplantae; phylum Streptophyta; class Magnoliopsida; order Poales; family Poaceae; genus Triticum; species Triticum urartu. Next base: position 210,852,959 of record NC_053027.1, read on the forward strand.
TGCTTCCACTGTCCAGCTTCATGCCTCAGAACTTCCAGTTGCTGCGTCTGGACCATAAGTCCCATTCTTCACTACTCATCATGTTCCGGAAAGCCAGACGGACGCCGCTGCAGAAACCATTCGCCAAACTAGCCTAATGATGGAGCGAGTGAAGGTGGTGCACGAAAACAGTCAGGCTTCTTATGATGCCAGTGCGGCCCTTTGAGCCAATGTCCAGGTAGGCTTCTGACTGAACTTGTTCTGTTAGGATATGCTACCTAAAAGCTTTTCTCCGCGCAATCTCTTGTTATCCTGGACTTCGCATCTACGCACCTAGTGGGTGTTTGGCATCTTTGTTGTTTTCACTCTTCCACTAGGTCTGGGCGGACCATGTCGAGCGGAATTTGAACCAGTGGGGGCACGCTAAGTGCACCCACTGGCTGTAGTCCCCGAGACCGCAGTCGACTGCTGGCAGTCGGTTGCGGTCTTCTTCCACTCGGTTTGGGTGAACCATGTCGAGTGGAATCTGAATCTGTGGGGCACGATAAGTGCACCCACTGGGTGTAGTCCCCGAGACTACTGTAGAATGTTTGATTTTGTAGTAGTCTTAAAGTTTTATTCACTCAGAAGTAAATAATCTTTGATCTTGTCCATTGACATGTCTTCTACTCAATGTAGAAATCATGTGCGCTTATCTCCAAGTTCGCTGAATTCGAGGAAAAACAGAGACAACTCAACCTTGACTTGGAGCTGGCCCATCAGAACTTGAAAAAGGCTAAAGATGAAGTGGCTGGTAGGGAAGGTAACGACCTGTCGACTATTTATTTTGACTTCAATTATTTCTTCATTCTTTTGTCTGACCCAAGTGTATATTTTGCAGAGAAAATGAGGCTGGTTCTGGCGAAGAAGGACCTCGATCTTGCAGCTGCGCAAAAGGAGGCTCAGGAGAAGACTGCACTTGCTGACAAAATGCTGGCTTTGGTCGACGCGTTAGAGGAAGAAATCACCAAGCTGAAGACATCTCTCACCGAGTCCAACCGAGAGGCGACTCGTCTGAAGAAGGATAAGGTGACTCTGAACGAGCAACTGGAAAGCATGTCTCGTAGGTGAAATGACCTGGAAGCTTATTTGAAAGCACTCGCCAAGAAGCTCTTCCTTATGCTCGAAGGTACTTTACTTTATCCGACTGATTCACTGTTTGCAAGTCATCATGAATTATTCGACTCATTAACTCCTTGAATCTGCAGAATTCTGGCAAAACTTTGAAGAAGAAACCAGACTGATCGAGAAAGGCTTGGACCCTATCCTTTCTCCAGTCGGTGATGAGGCTTCCATGAACGTGCTCCGACTGGAATCTCGTGTTGCCAGCATTACAAGCTATCTTGCTCGCCTGAAGGTGGCGGTGTCGCGTATTGATACATCACTCTAGCCAAGGGCAGCATTTCGAAATGACCTTGAGTCTTTGATGACTCGACTCAATGAGGTTCCTGGTCGAGTGCAGGAATGGAAGAAGTCTTCTGCCCGAGGCGGTGCTGATGTGGCTCTGTCGCTGGTTAGGGTCCACTTGAAAGAAGCTCGAGAAGAGAAGCTGGGGGCGATCAAGGTTGCCAAAACCAAAAGGCATGACTTCCAATCCTTCATGGAAACCTTCATTGCTGCTGCCACTCAGATCGCTGATGGAATTGATCTAGACGAGTTCGTCGAGCCTGCAAGCCCTCCTCCTGCGGAGTGAACAAACTTTATACCTCGCCTTAAATTTTCCTCGGAATGCTGAGTGATTTTTTAACCGGTAAACTCCTTCGGGCTTGATGCTCGAGTACTTTTATATTCGTTCTGGAACTTTAGGATTTATCTGAAGTTGGTTTATCTTCTGAATCTGCTTGCGTTTTCCTTCCAGTGGAACTTGTTCTTCACTCGGAATATTCTTTGTACTTGACATGCAGTTCTGAGGAAGATGTCCCAGTCGACCTCCACCTCGTCGTCCTTGCGGATGAGGATGGAACGCACATTGTATTTGTGGTGTAGCTCTGAGGAGAACGTTGCAGTCGACCTGCACCTCATCGTCCTTGTGGATGGGGATGGAGCGCACATTGTATTTGTGGCGCAGCTCCGAAGAGAAGGTTGCAGTCGACCTGCACCTCATCGTCCTTGCGGATGGGGATGTGTTTCAAACTTAGGTGAGTACTGGACTACAGCTAAGCCCCCAAGTGTGAGGGTTGCTCATCACTCAGTCGGATTTTCTAAACTTAGGCGAGTATTGGACTACAGCTAAGCCTCCGAATGAGAGGGTTCCTCACCACTCCGTAGGATTTTTAAACATAGGCAAGTACTGGACTACAGCTAAGCCCCCGAGTGAGAGGGTTGCTCACCACTTGGTATGATTTTTCAAACTTAGGCGAGTACTGGACTGCAGCCAAGCCCCCGAGTGAGAGGGTTGCTCACCACTCATTAGGATTTTTCAAACTTAGGTGAGTACTAGACTGCAGCTAAGCCCCCGAGTGAGAGGATTGCTCACCACTCGGTAGGATTTTTCAAACTTAGGCGAGTACTGGACTGCACCTAAGCCTCTGAGTGAGAGGGTTGCTCACCACTCGGTAGGATTTTTAAACTTAGGCAAGGACTGGACTGCAGCTAAGCCCCCGAGTGAGAGGCTTGCTCACCACTCGGTAGGATTTTTTAAACTCGGGCGAATACTGGACTGCAACTAAGCCCCCGAGTGAGAGGCTTGCTCACCACTCGGTAGGATTTTTTTAAAACTTAGGCGAGTACTGGACTGCAGCTAAGCCCCCTAGTGAGAGGCTTGCTCACCACTCGGTAGGATTTTTTTAAACTTAGGCGAGTACTGGACTGCAGCTAAGCCCCCGAGTGAGAGGCTTGCTCACCACTCGATAGGATTTTTTTTCAACCTGAGGCGAGTACTGGACTGCAGCTAAGCCCCCAAGTGAGAGGCTTCCTCACCACTCGGTAAGATTTTTCAAACTTAGGCGAGTACTGGACTGCAGGTAAGCCCCCGAGTGAGAGGCTTGCTCACCACTCGGTAGGATTTTTATAAACTTAGGTGAGTACTGGACTGCACCTAAGCCCCCGAGTGAGAGGCTTTCTCATCACTCGGTAGGATTTTTCAAACTTAGGCGAAACAGATTCGGAGCTAAGCCTCCGAGTGACTCGGTAGGATTTTTGAAACTTAGGCAAAACGGATTCGCTGCTAAGCCTCCGAGTGAGGGGCTTGCTCACCACTCGGTAGGATTTTTCAAACTTAGGCGAAACGGATTCGCAGCTAAGCCTCCGAGTGAGGGGCTTGCTCACCACTCGGTGGGATTTATCAAACTTAGTCGAAACGGATTCGCATCTAAGGCACCCACTGGGGATTTAGAACATATAAAAAAGGAACAACAATCAGTTAAGAGACTGTAAAACTGTGTCTTTGATAATCAAACTAAAGGGTATTTCTTATTACATCTCAACAATCTGAATGCTTAAGTGTAAAAGGGGCGGAGCAGCTCCGCATTCCAAGCGCGTGGCTCGTCTTTCTTGTCTCGACGGTGGATAAGTGGTATGCTCCGTTGTGGAGCACTCTGATGATAATGAAGGGGCCTTCCCAAGTAGGAGCGAGCTTGTGTGGTTTCTACTGATCCACTCGAAGAACCAAGTCTCCTTCTTGAAATGCTCGACCCTCACGTTTCTGGCATGGAATGGACGCATGTCTTGCTGATAAATGGTCAACCGGATCAGGGCCATCTCTCTTTCCCCTTCCAGGAGATCAACTGTATCTTTCTGAGCCTGTTCTGCTTCATCCTCTGAGAAAAGCAAGACTCTGGGTGCGTTGTGAAGCAAATCACTCGGAAGAACAGCTTCAGCTCCATAAACCAGGAAGAATGGAGTTCGGCCAGTCGACCGATTAGGAGTTGTCCTCAAGCCCCAAAGCACTGATGTAAGTTCATCGACCCAGGCGCCTTCCGCGTGCTTGAGATCACACATTAGTCGGGGTTTCAGTCCTTTGAGAATCAATCCGTTGTCTCTTTTAGCTTGTCCATTCGACTAGGGATGGGCGACTGAAGCGTAGTCGACCCGAGTGCCTTGGGAAGCGCAGAAGGCTCTGAACTCATCAGAATCGAAGTTCGACCCATTATCAGTGATGATGTTGTGTGGAACACCATATCTGAATGTTAACTCTCTGATGAAACTGACCGCAGTACTGGCTTCAAGACTTTTGATGGGTTTGGCTTCAATCCATTTGCTGAACTTGTCGACTGCCACGAGTACATGAGTGAAGCCGCTCCTACCCATTCTTAGAGGTCCCACAATGTCCAAACCTCAAACAGCGAAGGGCCAGACAAGTGGAATGGTCTTCAGGGCTGACGCAGGCTTGTGAGACATGTTGGAGTAAAACTGGCAACCTTCACATTTGTCAACTATTTCTTGTGCCATCTCATTTGCCCATGGCCAATAAAATCCTTCTCAGTATGCTTTGGCCACAATGGTCCGAGAGGATGCATGGTGACCACAGTTTCCCGAGTGGATGTCGTTGAGGATCACTCGACCTTCCTCTGTTGTTATGCATTTCTGGCTGACTCTAGTTACACTTTCGCTGAACAGCTGCCCTCTTATCACAGTAAAAGCTTTGGATCGGCGGACGATATGTCGGGCCTCTTCTTCGTCCATTGGGAGTTCCTTCCTAAGGATGTACGCGATGTACGGCACTGTCCAGTCGGGAGTGATGACCAAAACCTCCATGATCAAGTCGACCACGGCCGGGACATCGACTTTAGTCGGATTAGTGGCGCTCTTTGGTTGCGGGGGCTCTTCGATGAAAGTATCTTCGTGGACTGAAGGTGTATGAATATGTTCCAAAAACACATTACTGGGAATGGCTTCCCTCTTGGAACCTATCTTCACCAAATCATCCGCTGCTTGTTTTTCAGTCGGGGTATGTGATGGAGTTCTAAACCCTCAAACTTCTTCTCTAACTTTCTCACTGCATTGCAATAGCCAGTCATAGCCGGGCTTCTGATGTCCCACTCCTTCATCACTTGATTCACCACCAAATCTGAGTCGCCGTAGACCATGAGGCGACGGACGCCGAGTGAAATGGCCATACGCAACCCATATAAACTGCCTCATATTCAGCTTCGTTGTTGGAGGAATCAAAATGAATTTGGAGAACATAGCGGAGCTTTTCACCTCGGGCGAATACCAATACTACCCCAGCACCAGAACCATTCAGCATCTTAGATCCATCAAATAACATGGTCCAACGGTCCGAGTGAATCTGAGTCGGCAGTTGTTGTTCGATCTACTCGGCGAGGAAATCCGCTATTGCCTGGGACTTGATAGCTTTCTTTGCCTCAAACTTGATATTCAAGGGAAGGATTTCAATCGCCCATTTTGCCACTCGACCAGGTGCATCTCTATTGTTCAGAATTTCTAACAATGGTGTGTCGCTGACGAATATAATAGAGTGATCAGAGAAATAATGTGCAACCTTCTTCGTGGTCATGTAAATACCATAAACAAGCTTCTCATAAGGTGGATATGTTTGCTTGGATAGAGATAAAACTTTAGAAACATAGTATACTGGGCGCTGAACTTTATAGGCTTTTCCTTCTTCTCGCTCGACCGTGAGTACTGTACTAACAACTTGTCCAGTACCTGCAATGTAAATCAGTAAAGGCTCTTTGCTGATTAGGGCAGCGAGCACCGGCTGGGTGGAAACCAGGGCTTCGAGATCTGCAAATGCTGCATCAGCTTCAGGAGTCCACTCAAACTTGTCAGATTTCTTCATCAGTCGATAAAGAGGCAATGCCTTTTCACCGAGGCGAGAAATGAATTGACTCAAGGAAGCCAAACAACCCGTAAGCTTCTAGACATCATGCACGCGCACAGGGCGCTTCAACCGGAGTATGCACCAACTTTCTCTGTGTTTGCGTCGATCCCTCATTTGGAAATGAGGAAGCCGAGTAACTTTCCGCTAGGAACTCCGAATGTGCACTTTGATGGGTTAAGCTTGATATCATATCTTCTCAGGTTGGCAAAGGTTTCAGCAAGGACAGTCAGCAGGTCGGAACCTTTACATGACTTGACCACAATGTCATCCATGTATGCTTCCACATTCCGACTGATTTGAGTGAGCACACACTTCTGAATCATCCTCATGAATGTGTCCCCACCGTTCTTGAGACTGAATGGCATGGTGATATAACAAAAGCACCAGAATGGAGTGATGAAAGCTGTTTTTATCTCGTCAGGTCCATACAGTCGGATCTGATGGTACCCGGAATAGGCGTCTAGGAAAGACAAACGCTGACACCCCGCACTTGAATCGACAATTTGGTCAATGCGGGGGAGAGGAAAATGATCTTTTGGCAGTCCCAATTGATATGCTTGAAGTCAATCCACATGCGAAGCGAGTCGTCCTTCTTTGGGACCATAACAACATTGGCGAGCCACTCGGAGTGGTAAATCTCTCGGATGAACTTAGCTGCCAGGAGCCGAGCCACTTCCTCACCAATTGCCTTTCTCTTTTGTATGGCGGACCGTCGGAGATGTTCCTTGACTGTTTTTACTTTCAGATCGACTCGCGAACGATGCTCAGCCAGTCCCCTGGGTACACCCAGCATGTCAAAAGGTTTCCATGCAAAGATGTCCCAGTTCTCACGGAGGAACAGGATGAGCGCTTCTTCCTATTTGCTGTCGAGTGAAGTTGAGATATGAGTAGGAGCAGCATTAGGATCGGTCGGGTGAATATGAATCGGCTTGGTTTCACCGGATGACTGAAATGCAGAATCAGTGGCAGGCTTCTTGGAGCGCAGCAAATCACTTGGATCTGCATTTTTCTGGTATTCCTGCATTTCAATTGCTGCTATTTGTGCATCGGCGATTTTTGAGCCCTTCTGGAAGCACTCTTTTGCTTTCTGCCGATTGCTAGTGATAGTGATCACTCCTCTGGGACCAGGCATTATCAATTTGAGGTACACGTAACACGGTCGAGCCATGAAACGTGCAAAGGCAGGACTACCCAGAATGGCATGATAAGAAATCTTGAAATCCACTACTTCGAATGTCAACTTTTCTTTGCGGTAATTCTTGGAATCACCAAAAACCACATCAAGGGTGATCTGGCCGAGTGATTCAGCCTTCTTGCCAGGTATAATGCCATGGAAACTCACATTACTTTCGCTGAGCATGGACATCGGAATACCCATTCCCTTCAAGGTTTCAGCATAAAGGATATTTAGGCCGCTACCACCATCCATCAGCACTTTAGTCAGTCGAGTGCCTTCAGCAACTTGGTCGACCACCAGCGCTTGCCTCCCAGGGGTGGCTATACGTGCTGTATGGTCAGACTGGTCGAATGTGATGGTAGTCTGGGACCACTTCAAATAACTTGGTGTTGCCGGAGCAACCATGTTCACTTCTCTGTTGATAACTTTCAATCGACTTTTTCTCTCAACATCAGCAAAAATCATCAGAGTGGAGTTGACGTTGGGAAAACCATCATCATCCTCTTCCTTATCCTCATCCTTGTCCGACTCCTTTTCCTTCTCCTTGGGTTGTTTCTCTCAGAACTGCTGGATCAGGAGTCGACACTGCCGAGTGGTGTGCTTGGGATAAATCAGATTACCCTCTTCATCTTTCTTGGTGTGAATGTGACATGGAAAATCAACACATCATTTTCGTCTAGATCTTTCACTTTCTTGGGATTCCAGAGCCCTTTGGTCTTCCCCTTGAAATTTCCTTGAGCCACAACTAAAGCCTCACCAGGAGCAACTGGCTCGGCCTTACACTTCTGTTTCTGATTGGAAGTACCTCCACCGGTGTCCTGGGCGACTGTTTTGTGTTTGCCACTCCGGAGTCGGTCTTCCTCTTCGCCGTTAGCGTATTTGGCGAAAATTTGCATCATCCGAGTCAGGGACATAGCTCCCTTCCGACCGAATTTCAGATTCAACTCCCAATACTTGACGCCTTCCTTGAAGGCACAAACTGCTTGGTGATCTGACACATTCTCCACTTTATGGTGTAACGTGATCCATCTATGGATATAGTCTCTCAGGGTTTCATTTGGTTTTTGTACACAACTCTACAATTCAGTCAACCCTGCTGGTCACTTGCAAGTACCTTCAAAAGTCCAAACAAACACTCGAGCGAGTTCCTCCCAACTGAATATACTGTCGGGTGCCAACTGGTTCAGCCATGCCCTGGCCGAGCCTTCCAACATCAGAGGAAGGTGCTTCATGGCGAATTCATCATTGCCACCACCTATCTGTATAGCTACTCGGTAGTCTTCAAGCCAAGTGTCAGGCTTGGACTCACCCGTAAATTTGCTGACTCCAGCCGCCAACCTGAAATTTGGAGGAATCACTGCAGCCCTGATGGCTCTGCTGAAACACTCGGGACCTAAAACGGGCACTTTACTGCCAGTCTGATAATCTCTGTCATGCCCTTCCCTGTGTGCTCTGTTCCTGTCAACCATACCTTGAACGAGAATAGATCTCACATCAAATATTGGCTCCCTTGGGTCGACTGGTATTCTTCGCTCGCCGCGGTGAGGGCATCTGTCGTCATGCCGCAGAGGCACATATGACCCACTCCTCGGAGGAGGCATGGGCACTTGACGTAGGTCATCGTGGCCGAGGCGGTGATCATATTTCTCATGGTTTCTGTACTGATCTTGCCTGTGTCCACGTCCTTCATGCCACGGGGGCGATCCTGGGCTGTGGGCCGATTGCACTGTATCTGCTACCACAGACCTGCTATGAACCCCTGCCTGGCTCCGATCGGGAAGGTTGGATTGACTCTGCTATTCGGGCTGCGGCTGTGAGATTTTGAATCGGAGTGCCGTATACCTGAGTTTGAGGCGGAAAAAGCTGTCGTGGACTGGATTCATGGATCTGCCGCCAAGTGCATGATGCAGGTTCTCCAGTCGAGTGCGCTCAGCCAAGTTGGCCAGGTGCTCTTCCTCCAAGGCCCGGGCACCTGGGGTTTCTCCAACGATAGGAGTGTGAAGTGCATCCATGTTGCGGCGGCGAAGCTCTTCCCTCTGCTGCGCAGAAAGGGGCTCGGGGAGGTACTCCTCGTGAACACGCGACGGATCGCCGCTGCCATCACCACCATCATTGCGAGGGAAGCTAGGAGGACTGGGTGGTCCGTCGACTATCAAGACTTCTACTGCGGGATCGCTGCTGTCGCACTCGGATGCTGTCTCGACGGAGCCGGTCGAACAGGCCGTAGAGAGTTTTGTCGGGCTCGATTGCCGCGACTTGTGAGGTGGCCGACTGGTGGGCCACCGCATGTCTCACCCACCGCTGGAGCCGCGACTGACCTGAACACTTGTGCCGGCGAGCGGCGGGGGATGAGGACACCATAGGAACCGACCGATACTGGGTCGACGGTTGCCGGAGAAGGAATCCGTGGACGCACGCGTGAAAGTGCGTCGCCCCGCAGACGGGGAGCACATCAACATCGAGTGGAGCTTCATGGAGCAAGGCGGAGTCGTCGGCGAAGAACACGAGCACGCCGAGACGGGTCTCGCGGCCCTCAACCAGTCCGCCGGCGGAAACCATGATGATGAGAATTGGAAAAATCGCAACTCCACCAAAAAGTCGCTAAGACACCTGCCCCACGGTGGGCGCAAACTGTCGTGGATCTAAGAATGACAGTAGAATGGGGGTAGGTATGAGGAGGCAAGATCCTAGCTATGAAGAAGTTGTACACACGAGTTTTACGAGTTCAGGCCCTTCGCGGAGGAAGTAACAGCCCTACGTCTCAGTGCCCGAAGGCGGTCGACTGGATTATGTATGTGTGAGTTTATAGGGGGTGCGAACCCTTGTCTCAGTGGAGGGGGGTGGCTTATATAGAGTGCGCCAGGACCCCAGCCTGCCCACGTTACAAGAGTTTTAAGGTACATCAAGAGGGGCAAGAGGGGGTGTTACTGGTAGCGCTAGCAATTAAGTGACATAAATGCCTATTAAGTATATGAAGTAAACGTCCAACCGTTGTCGCATAGAGTGACTTTCGATCTTCCGTCTGTCGAGTGATAATCGTCGTGGTCGAGTGACTTTGACTCTTCCAAGTGGAATGCCTGGCAGTCGAGTGGATGATGTTATAATTCTAATGCTTCTGGTTTTAGGATGAAGTCCAAGGGAAGGGAGTCTAGGTCAGGCCTATGACCCTACCCTAGGTACATAGCTACATCACCGGACCCAAGGAACAAGTGACACGCGAGTTTATACTAGTTCAGGCCACCGTCGTGGTGTAATACCCTACTCTAGTGTGGTGTGGTGGATTGCCCCGTGGGCTGAGGATGAACTAGTACAATGGATGAACAGCCTCCTGAGGAGAGGTGTCTTGAGCTCAGTGAGCTGGTGTGTCTGAGGACGGTCTGAATGATCCGCTCCTCGATGAGCCGATACTTGACTATGGCGGTGGCTAGCCCTATTTATAGAGGCCCGGGTCCTCTTCCCAAATGTTTAGGCAGGAAGCGATCCCACAACGGCAAATTTTGAATGGAGGAAACTAGTACAAGTTATCCTGACAAAAGATGGTCTTCGCGTGCCAAAGTCTCTGGTGGTGACACCGTCATGGGCTCAGAGGTGACCTCCATCATGCCGTCCTGCTGGTCTTGGTCTTGTTGCACCGATATGGCAACCTTTGCCTGATGCCTCGGGACTCCTCGCCTGCGCCTGCCCCTTTAGCACCAAAGAGGAAACTGGCACCCTGCGCCCGCTGGTGCCCGCCTGGCCTTGGTCGTCATGGCTCACGTCACGAGGACCTCGCAAGGAGCCCCTTGTATAAATATCTCTGCTCCTTAGGAGCCACCCTAGCGAGGCCGCCCAGAGGAGGTCTTCGTGACATCTGCCTCGCGAGGCTTGGCCCCTCGTTAGAGTCCGGTTGCTGATTAGGATGGGCCGTACCAGGCCGTTGGTGGAGCCACGCCCGGGGCCATAGGCAGGAAAGTCTGGCTACCCTCGTTCCTAGGATGCCGACAGTAGCCCCCAGGCCCAAGGCACGCTCGGACTTGGCTTCGAGGCGAAGCCAAAGGGCAGGTGTGGAACGTCGTGGGCCCCAACCGCCTGCGGCCTCGATTGATGCATGACGATTGATAGGTCATGGGCGTCTCCGCTTCCCCACACCGCCTCGGCAAACGCCCAAATTGACGAGTACCTGCTGCATGCAGAAAGAAAATCATCATTGCCTTAGAACATGGAGGCAGGAGGTTGGCCTTCCTCTGGCTATAAATGAGGAGAGGGGTGGAGCCCCCGTTGCTTGTCTCTTCTTCCATCCCACTTGCTTCCTCTTCTTCCTCCTTTTGCCGTCTTGCTGCGGAACCCATGTCACCGATAAGGAGGTTCTCCGCCGTTGAGTAGGAACCCCCCCCCCCCCGCGAAGAACTTGGGCCATTCCCACCGAAGAAGAGGCTGGTCCGTTCCCGCGACATTGTCGTGAGGCCGGAGGTGACGAGGCCCTGGTATGCGCGGCCTCCCCCAGCTACCCACTACCCTTGTACGGTAAGGAAGAAGGCTTCGGAGGAGGAGGCAGCGACCGGGGCCGCTTGCGCCATGGCTGCGGTGGCCGTGTTGTGGTGGTCCGCGCCGTCGCCCCGTGAACCCACGCCGAGGGCTCCTCACATGAACTCGTTGTGTGGGCGGTGATGCCACCTCGCACGTGGATCCGATTCCCACCATTCTTCACTGAAGTGATGCGCCAAGGGGGCCGCTTGAGCTGTGGCTGCAGCATGCCGAGTGCGGCACCCCGGCGATAGGAGCAGAGGTTGAGGCCGTCTCCCAGTACAAGATCTTCATGACCCGCGGATGGGGCGAGGTTGCCCGCGTCTGCCATGTGAGGGGGCTCTCGCCATCCATTTTGAGTACGACGGTGCCTCCATGATGTTCTTCATGGTCTTTGATGAGGAAGGTCGCCGCCTGGAGTGCTGTCCCGAAGGGGATCGTCAGGACAGCGTAGGGGCAGGCGTTGGGCCCGCCTTCAGTCCTGTCGACGACTCCTCCAGCAGCAACGACGACACTTGGGAGTCTAGCGACTCTCCCGAGCCTAATAAGACTCTGAAGATGAGCGACGACAGCTACGTGCCCCCGAGCACTCCCCGCGCCGGGAGCGCACCTGCGCGCCCGCCTGTCGCCGCCACTGATCTGGATGGGGTCGGTGCCGGCCCGTCGTGGCCCACTGTTGATGATGGTGCCGAAGGTGATACTTGTAGATAGGGCTCCTAGAAATTTCCTTCTTTTGCTCCCTGCGAGGAATCGAGAAGAACCCCGTGGGATGTGTAATGAATCTGTAACGCTTTTGCATTGATATTATTTCTATTGCAAAACTCGCGATTGCAGATCTTGCTCTGGCATTGTCCCCCTTTTCATCCCCGTGGTAGCTTAGTGCTCTATGCCGACAGGCCCCAATCCCCAGGTAGGCTTTAGCAGTCGCTGGTATGCCAGGTCGTGATGCCATGGTTAATGGCAGGAGGTGAGCGGCCCGAGGTCCGGTAAGAGCTCCTGAGGCGCGATGCTCAAGAGGCCCCCCTTAGCAAGCAAGCATCTCCCTAAAGGTAGAAAAGGAAGGCGACATTTCCAGAGCAAGGCTGCAGGAGCAGAAAATCCTAAGTCGCGAGCTGGGTTGCCTTGGATACGTGACTTATCTTAGTGATCATGGATCGGTTCCTTGCGTGTCACCCGGTTCATGGGCCACGGATGGCGATGCTTCCAGGTTGTGTCCATGCCAGCTCCCACCCTTCATACTTCCCTGAGTGCCCTCTGTCCTCGGGTCCCGGCCCTCGAGTGAGCTCAGCCGCTGCTGGTATGCCAGGTCGCGATGCCGTGGTCAAGGCTAGGGGGTGAGGGCTGGAGAGACAGTAAGAGCTCCTGGGACGCGATGCTCACGAGCCCTCCCCTTTATGCCCAAGCAAAAAGCATGAAAGGGAGCAGCTGGTGGGTCCTCCTATAGCTAGGCTCCAGAGGTTCCTACGGGTGAGTGTGAGAGAGAGTAGCCCATATCCGCGCTTGCTAGCCTGCCATTGCTCCTTCCATGAGAAGATTAAGGCACTGAGGATCTGGTGAGGTGGCATGCATGGAGCGGGCCATGAGGCAGAGCCCGATCGCAAAGGTTTATCAGTGTTCCAGGGAAGGACCCGAGCACAAGCACCATGCCAGCATGTGAGTCTCCTATTGTGGGATAAGCAAGTGACCGATCGGCAGGGTAGGAGGCCGCGATGAGCAAGCACCAAGTAAGTAGTGATCATAGAGAAATTCACGCGAGGATGCAAACTAGTTCCGATATATGCAAGGACGATATATTCCACTGTGATGGACCCAAGCGACCTGGGGATGATGCAGCCTATGAGGCGCTCCCAACAGAGTAAGCTAAATATGCAAAAGGATACACGCCGCAGGGACAGGCCCATGCACTTGGGGATAATGCTACCCGAAGGGCACCCCTAGCTGAATAAACTGGAAAGAGTCACCTGATACCGTAGCTGGAGTGGTGTCAGGGCAGCTGAAGAAACGTGCTAGGGAAGTTGCTCCTCATGATTCGCCAGGGCCCTGAGCCTCAGGAGGCTCCGCAGGCCCAGGTGGCTCCTGAAGAACTATCGCAATCTCTGCTAGGACAGCATGATGCATGGCCTGCTCAGCCGCCAGAATGTTCGCAGGTGGCGCTGGAAGGTGACAGCTGCGTTCGGTAGACCAAGAGGCATGCGACGTTGCTGTGAGGGGGACCCTTGCACCGCCCAATGCGCGAAGTCCAGAAACATCCTTGAGATGCGGCCCTGTTGAGCCCTGGAATGTCGACGCAGATGCGCAGCCCGCCGCCCTCGCTAGGGTGGGGAGCTGCGCTGGGTGGTGGGCGATGGCCGCCACGTATGGTCCTTGCCTCTTGAAGCTCCTGGATCGCCTTGGTGACGCACTCCTGAGCACAAGGTGTTCCACATCGTGCCCGAGCGCCTCCCTCATGACGATGGCTAGGTCTGAGGACCTCTAGAAGAGATCCCCCGAGCCCAGCCCGAGGAGGGCGCCGGGCGCGCCTTCCTATGCGAGGGAACGCGGCGCCCCATCTGCGGGCGCAGTTCCTGAGGTGGTGCCGCAGGAGATGACACCCTCCTAATGTCTTTGGCGGAGTAGCTACTTCTTCTTCTTGGGGTTGGCCTCAGGAGGGTGCGAGGTGCCTTCGTTGTCGGGGTCTTCGGCCACTATGACCTAGTAAGTGCGCACGAGGGAGCACACCGCATCTCTTTCCTCGCAGGCGACCGAGATGACGCCGCCACTTCCTAGCATCTATAGGACGTTATAGCCGTGGTGGGTCACTGCCATAAACTTGGCCAAGGATGGATACCCAAGGATGGCATTGTATGGCAGGCGGATGTGGGTGATGTCGAAGTCGATGAGCTCGGTCCGGTAGTTGCCACGCTGGCCGAAGTTGACAGGGAGGTGGACTTGGCCTATCGGGGTGGTGGAGCCATTCTTCACTCCTGAGAAAGGCTTGGTAGGTTGTAGCTGATCGTATGGCACCTGAAGGCTGTCGAATGTCTCAACGGACAAGACATTGAGCCCTGCGCTGCCATCGATGAGGCTCTTGGTGACTTGAACGTTGCTGATGACAGGTGAGCAGAGCATCGGGATTGCGCCGACAGTCGCCGTGCACTTGAGCCGGTCCGCCGAGCAGAAGGTGATGGTGCACTTGGACCACCTGAGCAGGCGCGTGGCCTCGAGCCTGGGAAGGGCCGCGTTCACCTCGCGAGCAAATTGCTTGAAGACACGCAGAGAGGCTGGGGCTTGAGCACCACCCAAGATACAGGCGATGGCACGTGGCTCTTGGAAGCCCCCCAGCCCCCTCATCCTGATGGTGGTCGTTGTTTCTCCTTGGTGGTGGCGGCAGCGGAGGGAGGCCAGCGTTGCCCTGAGGATGGTGCTCACGAGGCTGCTCCCTGCAGGGGCCCTCGCGAGGCTGGTCCTCCCAGTGGTCCTCGCGAGGCCGGTCACGCCACTCCTGGCGGGGGCCACGGGCGTCCCGGCGTCCTCCACTTTGTCCTCCTCCTCTGCCGTAGCCTCGGTCGTTGCACTCGGGGCGTCGACCGAAGCGCCCATCTCGGATGGCCTAAGCTCCTGATAGTCGCTGGTGTTGTGGCTGTGAACATTGTGGAAGGCGCAGAATGGGAGGCTAGCCCTAGATGATTCGGGGTGGTTGCGGCCGCGCTTCATCTCTGGCTCCACCGTGAGCACGGCATCCCCCTTGTGCTTCACATCCTTGATCTTTGCCTTCTTGTCCTCCTGGTCAGTAGATGGGAGCTCGAGGAGGAAAGGCGCCCTTCCTCAGCCCTTGCACACTTGGTTGCCATGTTGAACATCTCTAGGGCTGAGCATAGATCCTCGTGGATGGCGAGCTCCTCCTTCATCTTGACATCGCAGAGGCCATCAGAGAATGCGGAGATGATGGCCTCGTCCATCACCTTGGGGATCTTGAGGCGGACGCTATTGAAGCGCTAGATGTACTTCTACAGGGTTTCCCATGGTTGCTGCTCGATGCGCCACTGGTCGCCTGTGGCTGGCGGGCGGTAGCGAGTGCCTTGGAAGTAGGCAATGAAACGCTCGCACATCTCGCCTAGGAGGAGATCGATCCCGCGGGCAAGTTCAAGAGCCATGAGCATGTGCCATCCTTGAGGGCCATGGGAAACCAGTTCGCCATGACATTCTCGTCTCCATTGGCTGCCTCGATGCTCAACTCGTAGAGCTGCAAAACTCCGCGGGGTCGGGGTTGTCGTCATAGCATGGAGGCAGCTCTGGTTTGAACTTGCCTAGCTAGACGACGATGCGCAGCTCAGGTGTAAAGGCTCGGCAGCCTGCTGTGGTCACAGGAGCCTGTCGCGGTTGTGGAGCTTGATACTAATATCCATGCACCGCCACCGCAGGCGGAGCGCAGTCTTGACGTAATGGTGCTGGGAGCGCAGGAGCATTTTCTTGCGGCCTCGGGACCTCTTGGCAGCTCCCTTCTTCGTGCGTGGGCCCCCAGCATGACGGTTCACGCCATGGGACCGCCGTCTTGGTCCGAGGATGCCGTCTTGGTGCGAGGGCCGTGGAGGCGCTCCATGAGCCGCGCGTCTCGGTGCGAGGGTGCCGTTCTTGATGCGGAGCTGGTGGAGCGCTTCGTGAGCTACGTCGCCCATAGCTGTAGGTGGGCGAGGCAGCGAGAGGGATGGTGCAGGAGAGCCCCCGGCAGCACTGACGAGCTCGGCGATGCGGTCCAGCCAGTCGTCCTAGGGGTCGTCGACCGGGCGGTAATGCAGGAGCTCGTGTGCCATGAGCAACGCGGCCTGCGCGTCTGTCGGCGCGCGACGAGCATGGGACGACGAGCTGGTCAGAGTCAACGACGGGGTGGCGGTACGTCTGTCGTGCCGCACAGAGGGGTGCAGTGATGAAGCTTGCTTCTCATTTGTGGTCGGGCCGGTGGCGGCGTTGGCAGCGGGCGATGGAGAACGGCGGGGAGGTCCGCCAACGGGCGCCGTCTGAGTGATGCGGGCGGCGACAGCGGCCTAGCGCTCAAGATGAGCTCGACGAGCGTCAGCCATGGACGTGGTGGAGTGGTGGGGCGGCGATCAACGGAAGTAAGGCTTCAGCGCACCCCTACCTGGCGCGCCAAATGTCGGATTCCGGGTTCCGGCAAACCCTTGAGGTTCAAACTCTGGGGTGCGCATGAAGGTCTCTCTCTCCCTAGCTCGCACTCACAACAATCTCTGGGCCTAGCTTGCCGAACCCAAGGATTAAGTGACATGAGAGTTTATACTGGCTCGGGCCATCGTTGTGGTGTAATACCCTAGTCCAGTGTGGTCTGGTGGATTGGCTCGTGGGCTGAGGATGAACTAGTACAATGGATGAACAGCCTCCTAAGGAGAGGTGTTCTTGAGCTCGATGAGTTGGTGTGTCTGAGGATGGTCTGAATGATTCGTCCCTGGATGAGCCGATACTTGAATACGGCGGTGGCTACCCCTATTTATAGATGCCTGGGTCCTCTTCCCAAATGCTTAGGCGGGAAGGGATCCCACAGTGGCGAATTTCGAAAGGAGGCAACTAGTACAAGTTATCCTGACAAAAGGTGGTCTTCGCCTTCCAAAGGCTCTGGCGGTGACGCTGCCGTGGGCTCTGCGGTGACCTCCGTCCTGCCATCCTGCTGGTCTTGGTCTTGTTGCACCGATATGGCAATCTTTGCCTGATGCCTCGGGACTCCTTGCCTGTGCCTGCCCCTTTAGCACCAAGGAGGAAACTGGCACCCCGTGCCCACTGGCGACCGCCTGGCCTTGGTCGTCATGGCTCGCGTCACGCGGACCTCGCGAGGTGCCCCTTGCATAGATATCTCCGCTCCTCAGGAGCCAGCCTAGCGAGGCCACCCTAGAGGAGGTCTTGGTGTCATCCGCCTCGCGAGGCTTGGGCCCTCACGAGGGTCTTGAGTGGTTGCTGATGAAGATGGGTCGTACCAGGCCGTTGGTGGAGCCACGCCCTGGGCCGCAGGAAGGCAAGTCTGGGTACCCCCATTCCTAGGATGCCGACAACTTCTATTTTACTTCTCTGCTGCTGAACATCTGGCTTTTTTGTAGTGCCTATTGTGATGTAGCTGAACTTCTGTGCTTATATGTGTTATGAACTTCTTGAGTTCCTGATGTTGAACTTATTTTACTTTCTATTGCTTGTTTTAGATCAAAGATTATGTTCCAAAACAACGAGTGTGAAGCTTCTGTTGAAGATGTTAGAATATCTTTTGCTCCTTGCGGAATGCTTCAATCTAATGTGGCTAAGGTTGCACTCTATTGTCTACGTGCGAAATACCAGGGATCATACAAACTCATCAGACAAAGTCAACCCTATAGTAATTTCTTTCCTATTTTGTTCCTTAGCATTTTAGTTAAAACTTGTTTGTCTCATTTTGTATTTTCATATGTTGGTGTTGTCTGCATTATTTTAGGACAAGATTTTCAGAGGTCAATTTGATTCCCGTGTGAGGAAGTACTTCTTGGCGACTGGTCCAGATAGCATGGATGCACATGATTCTATATGCAATATCTTGTTCTTTGTTTCTGTATTAGTTTTGCACTATGATCCACTTTGTTTATATTGTTTTATTTTTCTTTGCACCGTTTGATATTAATTTTCAGTTTTTAATGATTCGTGTGTTTATGTTTCTTCAGGTTGTTTTCCCCACTTTTGACCCGCCCGAAATTCCTGCTCAAATGGGTGGTGTTGATCATTGGGTTTCGACATTTCTTGACCTGAAGAATTCAAGGTTCCAACTTCTCGACTCCCACTATGGACCAGACGATCACTCTGCGGTACGCCTATTTCGGTGGATGACTGATAACATCAAGAAGCTTTGGAACGATGCCAGCAACAACAATTTCCCTTTGTATTGGATTTATGTCCCCCAGCAGAATAACAAGTATGAGGTTCCTCTTTCTCTCTATCACTTATGTTTAACTGTAGTTGTACGTAAGCTGCGACGTCTTTTATTCGTTGTCTTTCTTTTTTGTTCCAACACTGTTCTTTTTTGTGTTTGATGGCAGTATCGACTACGGATTCTCCATGATTAGGAATGTTAATTCGTTTCACGATGGGGTTCTTGCAAATTATTCCCATGAAAAAATCACGGATATCAGGAAGACGTGGCTGTACTCAATTGCTTCTTCTAACATGTTTAAGAAAGACTTCCAAGGTCTGTTTCGCTACTATACATGTAAGTCCTGGAACTTGGACTGCTTACCTCTACTACATCTTTTATTTTACATGAACTTCGTTTTTACTTGAACTTGTACTTCTGCTTGAGATCTGGCTGGGCTACTGGTTTCAGATGGAGACGAGCATTTCTTCTACATTAACTTCATTTTTATCTTTTCTATTTTGCTTGTGTATTTTTAGGACTTTTTCCTTTCATTGCTTACTTGGACACGAGCATTTCTTCTACTCGAACTTCAGAGATGATACCTTCCCATGCTTTTGTTTGCTGTAGTCGAATGTTTTCTAGTTCATCAGATTATCTTGAACTGTGCCTTGGGTTGTGCCAGGACTTCATTTAATTTTAAATGCAACACATTTTTTAGGTCAGCTTGAGTAGTAACCATGTCATCTATATTAGTTGGACTGCACATTGTGCAATACCTAAACTTCTGTTGTATTCAATGGTCTTTTTCTCTTCCTTTTCTTTTATTATGGAGCCATTGGACTTGACCGGTTACCACAACTCATTGCTCGGGTCACAGGAATACCAGCCTAGGGAGGAATTAATGAGTACAACTTCGAGAGAATATAATAGCTCTCAAACCCTTATTCCTTCCAAGTTGGGAAGCAAGCTGTTGGTATTTGTGGTTCTCCAAACACCCCTTGCTCCAGGAAGGTTGGTGTAGTCGAAGCAGTCAAAGCAGAGGTGATTTCATCAAATGATGATTTTCAGAAGATTGCTTACCCGAAGAATGGTAAATCTTCTGCTAGTACTGTTGCTGGGAGAGGTGGGAAGAATGTTGTTATCACCAGGAGGAAACCGGCAGTTGAGTCTGGCAACATAACTTCCTCCAAGAGAGCATCAAGATTGCCTTTGAAGTGGCGTTCTGCTGTTGCTGCCCTAAATAAATACAGTTACCCTCATCTATCCGAGGCCCGGAGGTTGAGATACTATGTGCTTAGTGAAGATGGTCTGAATAAGTATTATGAGTGAGTTTTCTTCTTATTATTTTTGTTGCTGCCAGATATTCTACTTTGTTCTGAACTTCTATTGTTATAGTATGTGAAGTCCTGTTCATTTCTCCTTGCCTTGGAATTACAGTGTCTGAACTTCTATTGTTATAGTATCCGAACTTTTGTTCATCCCTCCTTGCCTTTGAGATATAGTATCTGAACTTCTTTATTGTTTTTGCATCTGAACTTCTAATATTTTTTCCCATACCTTTAATCTACAGCACAAGCTACTGCATGTTTACCATCATTGGGACTGTGATTGACCTCATAGGACATGTCCTTTATACTCTTTTCGGTGAAGGGCAGCAGATGGAAGGAGATATAATGGATTATCTCATAAACTTGTGGAAGGATAAGACGGAGACCTGTGAGATCTTCTCTTGTGCCGACACGGTTGTACTTAGTCCCTATTTCATACAGGTTTTAGTTCTTTGCACCCCCATCTCCCTTTTTTGCTCTACTTTTGGTGTAGTGGCATTTGGGAGGTGTTTAAATTCTGTTTTTGTGAATGCACAGTACTGCCTGGAGTATGATTTTTTCGCTACAACAGTTCCAAAGTTCGATGCAAAAAAATCTACTAAACTCGTCCCAATGTTTGTTCGCAAGGAAGAAGATCTTCTTAGCGCAAAGCTGGTTAGGTTTTCATAACTCTTTCTTTTTTTAATTTTATGTACATCCTTTTTGCTGAGCTTGTCAAGAAGTTTTTGTTCACCCCGGGTGTTTAATACCTATGCTCTATCGTTTGTGTTCACCATTTCTTTCATTCTTGGCAGGTTTTTTTGATACTATTCAAGCCAATTGACACAATGGCGCACTACAGTGTGTATGTTCTGAATAGATATCGTGGGAGCATTGACATCCTTGATTCACTTCCTTACACAACTAAGGGAATGTCACGAACAAGTTTCCACAGAGACTGCCAAAATATCGTGAGTGTTTCTTAGCCTGAACCTCCTTTCATATTTGCTTGTTTGACACAAAGTTTATTATGCCTTATGTTGACAAAATATGTGGCTGTCTCTATTTTGGTAATACTGCTTGAACTGACTATCATTTGACAGTTGAACTTTTGGTATTTTTTTAGCTGGATCTTATGCAAGTGTCGGTTTTATGTACCTGAACTTAACTATTTTGGTTAACTTGTTTTTGATTTCATCTTATTTGTCATTTCTGGAAGATCAAGAGATTTGTTGGGTTGCTCGAGGAGGTGTACGGCAAGGCTGCGTACAAAGCGAGCAAGCAGCCTAACTGGGTGAATATTGCAAAGAGCCCGACTTTTATCGATGTTCCAAAGCAAGTGAACAATGATTGTGGTTTCTTTGCCGTGAAGTTTTGCTCTACATATGATGGCAATGAGCTTGTTAATGATTTTGGTGATGTGAAGGTATGTTTTGTCCTTGTTCTTGTCACATCATCCTTTCATTTTTCTTGTGTGTTTTTGCTGAGACGCTCCTGCTTTGGTTTTAGTTATCCTTTACTAAACCATCATTTCATTTCTTGTTGGCAGGCTGCTGCAGATAACTAGAAGGCCGAGTTCATGCACACTCTGATCTTTAGCGAGAAGAATGAAGTCGTGCATGCAGAGCTTCCTGTCGAGATCCAGTCCTTGGCCCCGTGAATTCGAAGCATTAGTTTCAGTGTAGATTTGATTTTGTAAAGATTTAGGTTTAGTAATGTTTGGAACGATTCCGTAAAGATTTGGTTGTAAGAATGGTTTAGTAATTTGTGTATCTATAGCTGGAGCACTATTACTTATGATATTGAGGACAAATGTATTTAGTGTGAAGAATGATTTGGCTTGTGAATTTCAATGTACTACGACGTTTTCAGTATCCATGGTGTTCTATGTTTTCCCCAACAGATGTACTTGAACTTCTCTCTGGGCTATGGTTGAACTGCTGGGTTTTTTGTGTTGTTTAATTTTGGGCCCCAACATATGATCTTTGACATGAACTTCTGCTTTAGATCTAGCTGGGCTGCTGGTTTCAGATGGAGAGAATTTTCTGTGTTGTGTAATGTATTAGTATTTTTTAACCCAACCAATATGTAGTCCTTTTTCATAGAACCTATATGTGTATTTTGTGATTTTTCAACTACGAATGGATTTCAACTATAACTTTGTGCAAAAATATTCTCATACACTCCTTTACGTTTCTTTATCTTTTGTTGGCATTGTACATGAACTTCTGCACGTATCCAAACAGAACTTCATTTCTAAACGCGTTGTCTTAACCTTGCTAACCTTAGTTCATATGGAAATGCTTATTTTTTAAGCATATTTTTTCCTACATCGATTCATATACCAGAACTTCTTCTGTAAGCTGACCTGAACTTCAAACTGTATTTTTTTCATTTTATTGCTGCTTGCTCTTTTATGGAATACAACACCAGCACCTCCTGTCATAATATACCAGAACTTCTATTGTAAGCTTACTTGAACTTCATAGTGTATAATTTCATTTTATTCTTGCTTGCACTTTTATGGAATACATCACCAACACAACACTTCCTCTCATAATATACCAGGACTTCTGCAGTAATATTACTTCAACTTCACAATGTATATTTTCACTTTATTACTGCTTGCTCTTTCATACAATACATCACCAGCACCTCCTCTCATACTATATCTGGACTTCTGTAGTAAGCTTACTTGAACTTCTATTGTATAATTTCTTTGAAACTTCAACAATAGAAGTTCAAGTAAGCTTCTCCTAAAATACTGTTCCAAAAGTGGAATAACATTCTGCACATTGACATGACATAAGTTTGCTTGGTTTAATTGACCTAGTCTAACTATTCATCAACCTTGCGCTCCTCCTAGGCTTTGCTTGTAGTGGTTTTTGCTTGACATGTACCTCTTCCTCTTCATATTCCTCTTCCATTTCATCTTCCTCTTCCATTTCCTCTTCGCACTCCACTTCCTCTTCCTCTTCGTCTTCTTCTTCTTCGATGGTGTCTTCATATTTGTCTTCCTCTTCGTCTTCCACCACTTTCTTGTTGCAGGCTCTAGGTTTTGCTTTCTATTTCTTCTCTGGGTTTTTGCTTGTCTTTTCAGCATCTGTGCGCTTTGGGCATGTTCTTGCATTATGTGGTTCATACTCCTTGCATATGCTACAAAGTCAGCTGCTTGCTGTCTATGGGTGTGGTCCCTTGTTTTGTTCTATAACTTTGGGCTGCTGTTTTTGAACTTTGGGTTGCTTGACCACCTCGGCATCGTTTCTTTCTAAGAGTGTTGGACAGGTGAGCTTGCTGTGTCCTACAACCTTTTTGCACACACTACATTGCATGTGTCCAAGTGGCACTCTTCCTACATGTGGTGCCTTTATTTGAGCTCTCTTGTCACTTTTCTTTGCTGCAGAAATTTTCTTCCTACCCTTTATTTTAGAGTACAGCAGCAGTTTCATCATATCTTGCTGCCACTGCTGCATTAATTGGTCAATGCCCTTCTTGCATTGGTTGGCTTGAGAAGCGGCCTGGAGCATTTCAGCTGCATAATAATGAAGGTCATCTTCAATTTCAACATCCTCTTCAGCCATCCTTTCATCAGCATCCGCTCAATTTGCTGGATGTATTGCATCAAGCTCTTCCATGAGCCTCTTGAGAACATAGAAGGCTCTGTCATATTGCTGGTCACATCTCATCGCTTTCTTGTTAACCATCAAATTTAGCTACAGTAAAATGTCTTGCTTCGATAGTCTTGAGCTGCCATCCAATGCAGTTGTGTTGTAGTCACTTGTATCAAAGGTTGGTTGTGATTTTGCAGTCTTTGTGTACCGTCTGACGATATACTTGTGTGGAAATTTGTCAGGATTCAGGTAGTCCAGTATGTTCATGATGTGAAGGCATAACAGGCCTGCATTTTGTGATGAATGCACAATACATAGTTTGTGAGCCAGCAATGAGTTTCATATATTTGATATGATACTACTAGTTTAGCTATTTAATGAGTTTGTTTTTCCGCTCACATGTGTCAGCTATAACCTGGAATTCATGCTTTGACCAGGAAAATCTATTTTCATCATCATGGCCAGCCTTGTTGTGGTAGTACACAAGGTACTTAGTGGGCTATGCTATAGGCTTTGCGTGAAATAGCATGGCTTTTCTCATCCTAGTCCTCATCTCGGTGTACACGGCTCTCGTGTACCTGATAGCCATGTCTTCCTTGTAGCCGTATGTTGTTTTCTTCACAGGATTGGTCTGCACATGTCAAAAAATAAGATATTAGTCGAAGCAGAGTCCTGGGTTTCATTTTTTTAAATACAGTGTGCACATGTTGAAGGAAGTCACAGTATGATGGGGGTGTTTTTTGTCTTAATACCATGCTGGTCATTGTTTGCTCGTTCTCCTTCTTCATTCAAGTTTGTATGCAAGCATTTACCCGCCTAGCAAACTTGTGTAGGTTCTGGGTCCCCTTGACAAACCCTCTCTTGAGCACGTGATTCATGCAATCGCTTCATTGTGTGGAAGTCATTCTAGCACAGAAAATATTCTTGTAATATGCTGAAATCCACATTTTCCTATCACTCCATAGCTGCATCATCATCTGGTCGTTCTCTAGGTTGTACTTGTGCATGAGTTCAGCCCAGGAAGCTTCAAACACCGTTGGCATCAGCGGCCAGTTTAATATAGCTGTGAACTCCTCTTTGAATGTTTTATACTTTTTGTACAACAACGCGAGGTATTCCTTGTACTTCTTCAGGATGTGCCAACGGCATAGCTTGTGGACAGTGTTTGCGAATGATTGTGGTATAGCTTTCGCCATCGATGGGCACTGGTCTGCATGAATTAAAAAAATAAAACTTGCTTCTTTTTTGCACTGATGGTGAACTTATGTTGTACAAGTAGTTGAATTTCACAGGTAGCAGTATGACTATCTAAAAAATTCACATGTATTTTTCCTTATAGCAGTGTTGTTGAACTTCTGTGGTACTAGTACTTGAACTTCACAGGTAGCAGTATTACTAACTAATAATGTAACCCAATTTTTTCTTACAGTAGTGTTGTTTGAACTTCTATGGTACCAGTGCTTGAAGTTCACATACGTAACTATATTTTTCCTGAACATGTTTCATATGTTTTTTCTTACAGCAGTGTCCTTGAACTTCTATGATTCCTCTATTTGAACTTCACATCCAGAACTATATTTTTTCTAAACATGTTGTCGGCGTTCTGGGAACGGGGGTCCCCAGACTTGCCTGCCTGCGGCCTACGGCGTGGCTCAAAGGGGGGCCCAGTGCGGCCCATCTTCACCAACACAAACCCAAGACCCTTGCGAGGGGCCAAGCCTCGCGGGGCGGACAACGCAGAGCTTCCTCAGGCGCGGCCTCGTCAGGCTGGCTCACGAGGAGGCGGAGAGATCAAGGCGGGGTACCTCACGAGGTGCCCGTGATGCAAGCCATGACGACCGGGGGCGCCACGCGGGTGCCAGCCCGCGCAGTGTCCTCCCTTCCTCTTTGGTGCAAAGGGGGCAAGCGCAGCCGCGGAGTACCGAGGCATCAGGCAAAGGTTGCCGTTTCGGTGCAACGAGACCAAGACCAGGAGGACTACGAGATAGAGGTCACCATGGAGCCCAAGACGGCATCATCACCAGAGCTTTGCGCAGGCGAAGACTACTTTTGTCAGGGTAGCTGATACTAGCTGTCCGCCTTCAAATTAGCCCGCCATTGTTGGCTCCCTTCCCGCTCGATATTTGGGAAGAGGACCAGGGCCTGTATAAATAGGACCGGCCACCCACAGAGCCAAGAGAGCGGGCCGGGGGGTTGGAAGGATAAAGAAGATCAGGTAGAGAGAGAGAGAGAAGGGTGACTGAGCTCCCCCCAGCAGGTCATCGCCCCAGCCAAGAACAGACCCTCGCAAGGCTGTTCTTCCTTGTATTGTTCATCATCATCAGCCCAAGAGGCAATCCACCACACCACACACTGGAGTAGGGTATTACACCACAAGGCGGAGGGGTGCAGGTAGGTAGGTGGCGAAATCTCCGCACGCACCCCAGTGTTCGAACCTCAAGGTTCTGCCGGAACCCGAAATCCGACATTTGGCGCGCCAAGTAGGGGTGCGCCGGGATTCGTCTTCCAACACCCCGTTCTCCTCCGACCATCACGCCCATGTCTGACGCTCGTCGGGCCCGCATCGAGCGCCGGGCCGCGCTCGCTTCCCGCGTCGCCCAGATGGCCCCTATCGGCGGGCGTCCTCGCCGTTCCCCGTCACCTGCCGTCAACGCCGCCACCAGCCCAGCAGGGGACGAGCAGCAAGCATCGTCCCAGCATCCGTCTGTGCGACAAGACGGCTGCACCGCAACTCCCTCGCTCACCCCAGCTGGTTCTTCGTCCTGCGCGCTCCGCGCGCCCATGGAGGCTCGGGCTGCACTCATCGCGGCGAACGAGCTTCTGCGCTACCATCCCGTCGACGACGTCTACGAAGAATGGATCGACCGCGTCGCCGAGCTCGTCCGCGCCGCAGGGGGCTCTCCTGCGCCATCCGTTCCGCTGCACCGCACCCCGCCCCGCATGGGCAATGAAGCTCCGGCGGCACCCCGGCCGCCTCCTCCTCAGGAAGGCGCCATGGCTCCAAGGCGCGTGGCCCCTGGGCGGAACCCGCTCCGTCAGGCGCCAGCGCACCAAGAGCAGAGCTGTCAAGAAGTCTCTCGCCCGCAAGAAGCTGCCCGGGCGCTCCCTGCTCCAGCACGTCGCGACCATGTTTCCGCTCCCGCTCGTTAGGACCCCGCGCTGCTCCCAGCTGCAGCGTGTGGGGACATGCAAGACCAAGCTCCCCGTCATCCAAGGCCTCCCGTGGCCACAGCAGGCTGCCGCGCCTTCACCGCCGAGCTACGCAACGTCGCGTAGCCCAGCAAGTTCAAGCCAGACTTGCCTCCTCGCTACGACGACACGGCTGACCCTGCGGAGTTCCTCCAGCTCTACGAGCTGGGCATCGAAGCTGCCAACAGAGACGAGAAGGTCATGGCGAACTGGTTCCCCATGGCACTCAAGGACGGGGCCCGCACCTGGCTCCTGAACCTGGCTCCAGGCACAATCTCCTCCTGGGATGAGATGCGCACCCGCTTCATCGCCAACTTCCAAGGCACTCGTGACTGGCCACCCGCCGTGAGCGACATGCGCCGCATCAAGCAACAGCCCGGGGAGACCCTGCAGAAGTACATCCAGCGCTTCAACAACGCACGCCTCAAGATTCCCAAGGTGAGTGAGGAGGCCATCATCTCGGCCTTCTCCGACGACGTGCGCAACGTCAAGATGAAGGAGGAGCTGGCGATGCATGAAGACCTGTGCACTTCCTTGGAACTATTCAACCTGGCAACCAAGTGCGCCAGGGCCGAGGAAGGGCGTCTCTCCCTCCTCGAGCTGCCTGCCGCAGACCCAGAAGAGAAGAAGCACAAGGCCAAGGATGTGAAGCGCAAGGGGGCTACCGTGCTCGCGGTAGAACCAGACACCAAGCGGGGCAGGGATCAGCCCGAATCTTCCAAGGGCAGCTGGTACTGTGTGTACCACGACCTCCACACCCACAACACCGAAGAATGCCAAGAGCTCCGAGCCGTGCGAGAAGGAAGGATCGACCGTCGCCCTGACCGCAGTGACCGGGGCTACGGCCGAGGAGGAGGAAGGAACACAGGACGCTGGGAAGACCGTGGCCCGCGCCAAGGGTGGCGCGATCAACCTCGCGAGGATCGCTAGCAAGACCCGCCTCGCGAGGGAGGCTGGAGAGATACGCCTCGCGAGGGAGGCTGGAGAGATCAGCCTCACGAGGGAGACTGGAGGGATCAGCCTCGTGAGGATCGCCCGCAAGGCAACGCAGGCCTCCCACCGTTGCCGCCGCAGCCAAGGAGAAACGAGGACCGCCACCAGGACGAGGGGGCTGGGGGCTTCCAGGAGCCGCGCGCGATCGCCTGCATCCTGGGCGGGGCACAAGCCCCAGCCTCTCAGCGCATCTTCAAGCAGTTCGCCCGCGAAGTGAACGCAGTACTCCCCAGGCTCGAAGCCACGCGCCCTCTCAGGTGGTCGGCGTGCGCCATCACGTTCAGCTCAGCAGATCAGCTCAAGTCTGCGGCTACAACCGGAGTCCTCCCGATGCTTTGTTCCCTAATCATCAGCAATGTGGTGGTCACCAAGACCCTCATCGATGGCGGGGCAGGGCTCAACGTCCTGTCCGTAGAGACATTCAACAACCTCCAAGTGCCCTACAGCCAGCTTCAGCCAACCATGCCTTTCTCAGGTATCACTGACGGCTCCACGGTCCCGATTGGGCAGGTCCGCCTCCTTGTCACATTCGGGGCACGCGACAACTACCGCACCGAGCTCATTGACTTCGACCTCGCTCACATTCGCCTGCCGTACAACGCCATCCTTGGGTACCCAGCGCTGGCCGAGTTCATGGCCGTAACTCACCACGGCTACAACGTCCTCAAGATGCTAGGAAGTGGCGGAGTCATCACGGTGCCATGTGAAGAGAAGGACGCGGTGTGTTCCCTGGAACGAGCCTTTCAGGCCGCGTCACTAGAAGACCCGGATCGTGGAAGCAGGAGGCCTCCCGAGACCGCCCCTAAGAAGAAGAAGACATCGTCCGGCCCGACCACTCAGGAGGCTGGCCCCTCTAGGCCCACACCTGCCCAGGGGGAACCTCCTTCCATCACATAGGAAAGTGCGCCCGGCGCCCTCCTCAGGCAGGGCTCGGGGGCTCTCCCCTGGAGGGCCACCGACCTAGCTAGGGTCACGAGGGAGGCGCTTGAGCACCACATGGAGGCGTGTTTCGAAGCACGTTTCCCTCAAGAAGGAGCAAGGCAAGGAGACCCAGACCCTCAGGAGTTCGTCAGCAAGGCCATTCAGGAGCTACAGGAGTCAAGAGTCCTGAAAGGTGGCCTCCGCCTACCAGCAGTGGCTCCCCATCCAGGCAAGGATGGTGGGCTGCGCGTCTGCATCGACATACCAGGGCTCAACCGAGTCGCCTCTCTGGAGCGCCTTTGGCCCTCGCGAGTGGGGCGCTGCGGAGGCCCACCCCACAGCTACGTTCGCATGCCTTACGGCTTGTCGAACGCGGCTGACACGTACCAGCGCCTCATGAGGGGCATCACGGAGGCACGAGAGGCCAGGCGTTCCGTAGCCCTGGCAGGGATGGAGATGGCCCGTGAGGAGCCGCCAGCGCCTCTGGAGCCTCCCGAGGCCCCTGGGCCTGGGGGCTCGTGAGGATCGGCTCCCGCAGCCCACCGAGCCTGCTACATCAACACTCCTTCGTCCTCAACATTATCAGGTGACATCTTTCGAGTTTTATTTCCAGCTGGGAGCGCCCCCCCAGGGCTGCATTATTTCTAGGCCGCATGGGTCCGTCCCTGCGGCGTGTATCCCTTTTTTATTCCATGTTCTTAGCTTACCTTGTTGGGGGCGCCCCTCGGGCTGCATGATCCCCAAGCCGCTCGGGCCAGGCCCAGCGGAATGTATCCCCTTTGCGTTTCTTTCCGATTATGCGTTAGACCCACCATGCTTGATTATTTGATGCCGGTCCATGGCACCTCTTCTTCTCCATGCCGACCACTTGCACGTTAAAGGGGGGGTACCTGAGCATCGCGACTCAGGGCTCTTACTGGCTCTCCAGCCCTCAACCTCCGGCCTTGTCCATGGCATCGTGACCAGGCATACCAGCGACGGCTGAGACCAGCTTGAGGGCCGGGACCCGAGGACGTAGAGTTCCGACATCTAACCAAATTTGCAGGGACACATCACAAGATAAGGCCCAGTGTCAGGCGCAACCCGCCTAGAGGTAGGGCCCCGTGAGTCCCGTGCTGGCTCACGGGTGCTCAGATACACCTCGCGCAGGCCCTACCATGCCAGCCACGTGTCAGGGAGGGGCTATACATGCCCCGGGGGATCCTCCCGGAGGGGGCCCCCTCCCACGTACCAGTGGAAGCACCATGCTCCGCGCTGGCTGACGACACTGCCGAGGAGCGGCTATGCCCGTACACATACGGTAGCACTATGCTCCGCGCTGGTGATAAACAACTGAGGGTGGCCCCCGGGGCGCACCAACCTCAGGGAGCCCAGAGCTCAGTGTCTAGCCTCATCGTAACGCCTCCCCTCAGGAGTGCCGCGCGAGGGGGCTGGGCACGGGGGCTGCGCCTGGGTCACACCCAGACGCACGCCGCCCAGCAGGTCCCCCCGGGCCTGGTTCGTCGCGCGTCTCTCCCCGAGCGGAGCCAACATATGAAGGCCGTTTGAGCGTCAAGAGGGACTCCTAAGCATCGTGACTCAGGAGCCTAACTGGTCACATAGCTCCTCACTCCGTGGCCCCATCCTGGTTTCCGGTCGGGACCAACGCTAGGTGAGGTACGCGCGCGGCCGGGCTCTGCAGACGTAGAACGGTAGATCCACCCTCATCATGCCTCCCTACTTGCTGTTCGTGCGTCAAGGGGGACTCCTGAGCATCGCGACTCAGGAGCCTAACTGGTCACGTAGCCCCTCACTCCGTGGCCCCGTCCTGGTTTCCGGTCGGGACCAACGCTGGGTGAGGCACGCGCGCGGCCGGGCTCTACAGACGTAGAACGGTAGATCCACCCGCATCACACCTCCCTACTTGCTGTTCATGCGCCAAGGGGACTCCTGAGCATCGCGACTCAGGAGCCTAACTTGTCACGTGGCCCCTCACTCCTTGGCCCCGTCCTAGTTACCGGTCGGGACCAACGCTGGGTGAGGCATGCGTGGGGCCGGGC
Source organism: Triticum urartu (assembly GCF_003073215.2). Taxonomy (NCBI): domain Eukaryota; kingdom Viridiplantae; phylum Streptophyta; class Magnoliopsida; order Poales; family Poaceae; genus Triticum; species Triticum urartu. The sequence goes on from NC_053027.1 coordinate 210,883,358, forward strand.
TCTGCCGGCGTAGAACATAAGCAAGTAGGAAGGAAAGGCGCAAATTTCAAGATAATCAAAAGAAAATATTACAGTCCACACTGTTATCTCGATGCCAAATGCAAGTTTAAACGCCTCCCCGAGGCATGATGCATGTGCAGGAATTAAAGGCAGGACCTCCTGAAGGAGCTGCGTCAGGTGAGGCCCTTGCGGTGTCACCTGCGCTCTTGTCCGCGCGAACCGCTTGCACGTTAAAGGGGGGGTGCCTGAGCATCGCGAATCAGGGCTCCTACCGGCTCTCCAGCCCTCACCCTCTGGCCTTGACCACGGCATCGCGACCTGGCATACCATCGACGGCTGAGACTCGCTCAAGGGCCGGGACCCGAGGACGTAGAGCAGAAAGGGGAGCAAAGGGGAGAGGGGAGAGACACGCGAGGACCTCGCCGAGCAACCTCGCGCTTGCCGATGCACGGACCCGGCGACACACCAGAGAGCGGCCCCTGATCCTTGAGATAAGTCATCACCCGGAAGCGCCAGCTGCCGTGGCACCATCCCCGCACCTAATGATATCCCGTGTTAGCGACGCCGCTCTCCTTTCTCACCAAACGACGGCCGCTTGGGTGCCAAAGGGGACCTCCTGAGCATCGCGACTCAGGGGCTCTTACCGGACTCCGGGTCGCTCACCTCCTGGCCTTGACCACGGCATCACGACCTGGCATACCAGCGACAGCTGAAGCCGCCTTGGGACTGGGACCTGTCAGCGCAGAGCACCAAGCCCTCGTGAGGTTCGAAAGGGTGGACTGAGCTAAGACGGAATGAGCAACTCGCGCAATTCTACGACAATGGTTATATTAACAAAACAGGATCACATGCACCTTACAAGCCCCCACGGGACGCGTTTTTGATTCCTCGCAGGGAACAGATCCTGAAGGGACACAAACTACGCACGATCCTGCAAAAGACGCCATCATCAACAGTGGGCCGTCAAGCACCGACGCCAACCCCATCTAGATCAGAGTCGGCGGCGGCCTGACGAGCCCGCCCTACTCTAGGAGCGGCACCGGCTCCGGGGCTCGTAGCTGTCGTCGCTCGTCTCCGGAGTCGCGAAGAGCTCGCCGGAGTCGCGGGAACCTCCGACGCCTCCACCACCTGAGGAGCTGCCAAGGGAGTGGTTGGCGGGCCCAGTCCTCTTCACGGCAGGGTCCTGGCCACCTTCCCCGGGGCAGCACTCTAGCCGGCGCCCGCTCGCATCGAAGACCTTGAAGAGCATCACCGAGGCACCGTCGTAATCCAAGTGGACCACGAAGACGCCTCTTACCCTGCAAACCCGGGCGATCTCTCTCCAGCCTCGAGTCATGAAGACCTCGCCTGGGGCAACGACCGCGACCTCTGCCTCGGTCGCGAGGGTGCTGCAGCCGGCGTGCTGCAGCCAGAGCTCCAGGGGCTCCCCCTGCGGGACGATGGAGGCGAAGAAGGGCGGAAGGAGGATCCAAGACTGAAGAGGAATGGCGACGTGGAGCACGAACTCTTGGGAGGAGCCCTCAGTGTGGATCCCAGGGGGGACGACCCACACCTTCGTGACCCGTCGGCGCTGACGGCGGTGCCACCCATGGCGGTCAGCATCAGCTCCTGCGGGGCCCTCGACGTGGGCGTACAATGGCAGAGGGAACCCCGGCGGCACCCGCTCGCACCAAGGCCTCAACACCACCTGAAGGGCCCCCTCGTCCGGGCCACGGGGGGCGAGCCGTTTCTTCGACGGGAGTGGGTCTGGTTCCTCTCGGGGAGCTTTTCCCTTCTCTACCGTCGAGAACCGGCGGATCGGAGCCATCGCAGCAAGACGGAGCAAGGATCGGGAAGAAGGAGAAGCAAGGAGGGATGGACTGGAAGGGCGCCGCTGTTCCGTACTTATGGCCGGCGAAAGCCAACCGCCGACGTCCACGATTGCAGGTAATCATGACCCACTTTGCATGCAGGGACTTGTCCAATCCGTGCAGTTGCCGAGGTGCCATGGAGAAGTTGAGATGCCCACGTCCAACCAACCGCCACGCGGCACCCAAGGCCGCAGGCTATTAGGGCCCGCGGCGCTTCGCTCTTGCCCTTCCGCCTCCCTACACGGCCAAGTCCGGGCGTGCCTTGGGCCCAGGGGCTACTGTCGGCGTTCTGGGAACGGGGGTCCCCAGACTTGCCTGCCTGCAGCCTGCGGCGTGGCTCAAAGGGGGGCCCAGCGCGGCCCATCTTCACCAACACAAACCCAAGACCCTCATGAGGGACCAAGCCTCGTGGGGCGGACGACGCGGAGCTTCCTCAGGCGCGGCCTCGTCAGGCTGGCTCACGAGGAGGCGGAGAGATCAAGGCGGGGTACCTCACGAGTTGCCCGTGACGCAATCCATGACGACCGGGGGCGCCAGGCGGGTGCCAGCCCGCGCAGTGTCCTCCCTTCCTCTTTGGTGCAAAGGGGGCAAGCGCAGCCGCGGAGTACCGAGGCATCAGGCAAAGGTTGCCGTTTCGGTGCAACAATACCAAGACCAGGAGGACTATGAGACGGAGGTCACCGTGGAGCCCAAGACGGCGTCATCACCAGAGCTTTGCGGAGGCGAAGACTACTTTTGTCAGGGTAGCTGATACTAGCTGTCCCCCTTCAAATTAGCCCGCCATTGTTTGCTCCCTTCCCGCTCGATATTTGGGAAGAGGACCAGGGCCTCTATAAATAGGACCGGCCACCCACAGAGCCAAGAGAGCGGGCCGAGGGGTTGGAAGGATAAATAAGATCAGGTAGAGAGAGAGAGAGAAGGGTGACTGAGCTCCCCCCAGCAGTTCATCGCCCCAGCCAAGAACAGACCCTCGCGAGGCTGTTCTTCCTTGTATTGTTCATCATCATCAGCCCAAGAGGCAATCCACCACACCACACACTGGAGTAGGGTATTACACCACAACGGTGGCCCGAACCAGTATAAACCCTGTGTCTCTTGTGTTGTTCTTTCCATAGTTGAGATCCTAGCAAGGCGGAGGGGTGCAGGTAGGTAGGAGGCGAAATCTCCGTGCGCACCCCAGTGTTCGAACCTCAAGGGTCTGCCGGAACCCGAAATCCGACACATGTGACATATAATTTTACTTCTTATACGCTTTTGTTGGACTTCTGTGCTAACAGTGGTTGAACTGCTTGGTTTACATTATTTTCAGATAAAACCAGTGTACCCAATATAGACCCATAAACTGAAAAGATGATGAAACCTATAGAGTTTTTTTGAACTTACCTGTTAGAATGCAAGCTGGGTGTTTGTTTTTCATGCACCATACAAATGTATCCAATAGCCACTTGAATGACTTTGCATCTTTGTCTATGATCAGGGAAACAGCAAATATCGTTGACTGCAAGTGATGCTTTGTTCCAACAAACACTCCCAGAGGCATATGAAATCTGTTGGTCTTGTAAGTTGTGTCGAATGTTACGCATTCGCCAAAGTCTTGATACTCTCCTCGGCAGCTTGCATTGGACAAGAAATTGTTTTTAATTGACTTGTCCTTGTCTACTTGTATGTCATAGAAAAACTCATCATTGATTGCCTTCATGTCTTTGAAGAATGATACAAGTTTCAATACATCATCCAAATCATCTTTCTTTGCATTCATGGCTTTCCTGCAAATTATATGCAAACATGCATTTGTTATTTTTGTGTGACGCCCCAAGACTGACGCTCCAGATTCCTTCCATTTATTTCTGTTCTCACCATGTGTTTAAATTGCTTTGTTGCATTCATCATGCCATCTCTTGCATTGCATCATGTCGTCATGCCATCATATCACTAATTTTTGCAACTCAACTAAACAAATCGTATGGATCTTTGATCCATTTAAATCGAGGGATGTTCACAATGGTGACTTCTCTTTATAACTTATCCTCCCAATATTAGGGAGCTATTATAAAATATTCCATTGATGTGGAATTACCTTTGACACACTTGCAAATAAATCCCAATGCCTTTGTTATCTCAATTCTTGGTCTCCAACTTGTCCTCATATTCTTTTATCGTTTTATCGAGGCTCTTCCAAGACGTTCAACATTTTTGGAAACTTTGGATTCCTACTCCTTGTTCAAATGAGTTGAATTAAATTCAAATGCGTTTGAATTTAAATCTTGCAATCATGGCCATTCCTATTTTCTCGGAACAAGCACATTTTTGTGAGTCTGGGAAAATTATCCGCGTGCCCAAATTGTTTTCCTAACCCTCTGTTTATTTTCTTCTCTCTAATTCTTGTTTGTTAAAGAAAAATTAGAGGAGAGGAGAGAGCCAGCCCATTTGGACACCTACAGCTACTGCAGCTTGGTCTCGCCCACAGCGCCGTCCCAACTAGGACCAGCCGCACCTAAACCCTAGCCTGATCCCCTCCTCATCTCTTGCTCGACCCCCTCTCTCTCGTTCCCCTGCTCATGCCGCCAGAGAGGAGCAGAGCCCTCGCACCCACGCCTCGTCCTATCCCCTCTGCCTCCTCGGCCACCTCATCACGTTGCCCGATGCCGCCATGTCTCCTCGATACTGCCCCGCTGACGAGCGCCGCCTCATCCACGCCGGCGCCTCGCCATGGCATCGCGCCTAGCATCCTGCGCCGCCCGAAAGGGTCATCTACAGCGGCCCCGGTGCCCGTGTCAGACCTCCGCCACCTCGACCTTTCCATGGGGCTCGCGACCCCCTGCTTCAGTGAGCCCTAGCTCCCCGCCACCGGAGTTCCACCCATCGCCCAACCTCATCTACGCCGGCTCCCCTATGCCTCCTCGCTGCCATGTCATGGGAGCACTAGCCCTGCACCCTTGGCTTCCCTGCCGATTCTCCTTCGGCCACGCTCGACCCCGCAGGAGCTCCATCACCTCAAGCCCCACCAGGACCCCGCGAGATCCAGCAAGTCTGGCGCCTCCCCAAGCCTAGCAACCATCCTTCTCCTTCCTCCGCACCACCTCCAACCTCTAGTGTGCCCTGCATCTCGACCCCGAGCAGTGCTGCATCGTTGCCAAGCTGCCGTGGTGCCCTCGCCGCTGCTTCCCTGTTTCATGCCAAGCCCGACGTCGCCCACTTCTTCCAGCCGTTGATTGGACATGCGCCAACAACCAACAGCTCGAGCTGCCTCCACGCGTCTCCAGAGACCTCCCGAGGCAGGGACCAGCAAGTCCATCAATGCTCCTTCTGTTCATCAAGATCGCCAAGTCCACTGATGCGCCAAGTTCCCGTTGCTATGGATCTGACAAGACCCGTGTACAACTACCGTCGACGTGTTTTTCGTCAAGTTCCACTACCGATGACCCGGAAACGACTACAAAACGTGAACGACTACTTCCCTCGATGAACTTGATCTGCTCTGAAAATGCTCGCTTTGAAGGTATAACCGCCGAGACGACCTTCCGAGAATGAATGCATGTCGTATGAGATGCACCCTTGTTTGCCTCGAGTCCGAATTGTCGGTGCACGTTGCCCCTCTTTTTCCTTGCCACCGACATGTGGGAACCCGGTAGCGAGATCACTCCCCACCATCATTGCATTACACACTCCCATCACACTTCCTTTTGCACCGGCATCTCAATCGAGTTATCGGAACCGGAATGTTGCCGTGGCACAATTTCTGTTGTTGTTGCCGTGGCACCCCTTTCATTTCCGCCACGATGGCAAATGGTTCATAATATGTTCATGTCAACATTTTCAAAAAAATGCATAAAACTTGAGTATGTCATCCGCATCATGGTAACGACATTTAAATGTTTAAAATTGTTGTTTGCATTAAATTGCTAAATGCATATGGGGATTTTCCGGAATTGTTGTTTGATGTTGCAGCCTCATTTAAACTTTCCTAGTTAGGTAGTTTTTATTATGCTCATCTCGTGCCATGTTTAACAAAATTTAATATTGTTGGGTACATAAACAAGAGCGAACTAAATAAATGAATGTGGTGTTTCGTCAATATGCAATTCCTTGCATATTGAGCTCCAGTTAATTTGTAGTATTGTTTGTTGCACTTTTCCATGCCATGCCTCTTTAAACCGAACATGCATCATATTTGGTTGTGCATCATGTCATGTTCATGTGATGTTTGTTTACCATGTTGTTTGCATCTTTCCGGTTGTGCTTTTTCTCGATAGTTTTGGTTAACGTTACGATTGTGAGGATTCGTTCAACTACGCCTGTTCGTCTTCTTCATGGAGTTGTTCTTCTTCCTAGCGGGATTTTAGACAAGATGGCCGTCACCTTGGATCTCACTACTATCTTTTCTATGCTAGTTGTCTCGATGCTATCGGTATATCGCGCTACCTACCACTTGTTAATCAAGCCTCCGAATATGCCATGAAACAACCTCCAACCTTTTCCACCATCTTAGCAAACCATTGTTTGGCTATGTTACCGCTTGGCTCAGCCCCTCTTATATTGTTGCTAGTTGAAGGTGCAGTTGCAGGTTGTTCCATGTTGGGACACGGCTATTCTTGGGATATCACAATATCTCTTATTTAATTAATGCATCTATATACTTGGTAAAGGGTGGAAGGCTCGGCCTTAAGCCTGGTGTTTTGTTCGACTATTGCCGCCCTAGTTTCTGTCATACCAGTGTTATGTTCCTTGATTTTGTGTCCCTAACACAGTGAGGGGTATGGGACCCTCTTGACAGTTTGCTTTGAACAAAACTCTTCCAGCAAGGCCCAAGCTTGGTTTTAATATTTGCTTACTAACAACTAAAACTTGCCTAGGGACTTCTTAATTCAACCCCCGGGCCAGTGCTCCTCTGAGTGTTGGTCCGAACCGAGTAGACCGCGAGGCCACCTCGGGGAAACTCGAGGGTTCATTTTACTCATAGGATGCCTCATCCGGTGTGCCCTAGGAACGAGATATGTGCAGCTCCTATCGGGATTTGTCGGCACATTCGGGCGGTCTTGCTGGACTTGTTTTACCATTGTCGAATTGTCTTGTGCACCGGGATTCCGAGTCTAATCGGGTGTGCCGCAATGGAGGATTGTCTCCATGGATCTTGAGCTTGTCATGGGCTAAGTTGGGACACCCCTGCATGGTTTAAACTTTCTAGAGTTGTGCCCGCGGTTATGTGGCAGATGGGAATTTGTTAATATCTGGTTGTAGAAGACTTGAACTAAACTCAATTAAAATGCATTAACCGCATGTGTAACCATGATGGTCCCTTTTCGACGGAGTTCGGGAAGAGAACACGGTTGGGTTATGTTTGAACGTAAGTAGTTCAGGATCACTTCTTGATCATTACTAGTTTGCGACCGTTTGCGTAGTTTCTCTCCTTATTCTTGTATTCGTAAGTTAGCCACAATACATTGCTTAGTCGCTGCTACAACCTCACCACCTTGCCCCTTCCATTCCCATTAAGCCTTGCTAGTCTTGATACCCATGGTAATGGGATTGCTTAGTCCTCGTGGCTCATAGATTACTACAACAACAGTTGCAGGTACAGGTACAGGTAAAGCGATGCTTTGATGAGAGAGGGATGCTTGATTTCTTTCGGAGTTCTTCTTCTTCTTTGATCAAGGGAAATAGGTTCCAGGTCAGGGGAGCCTGGGCTAGCAAGGTGGATGTCGTGCTTCTTTTTCATTTGATTTCATCCATAGTCGGATCCTGCTCTTGTTTATGATGGTTGCCATGTATTGATGTATTGTTGTATGAATGATGTAACTTGTGGCGAGTGTAAGCCTTTATCTTGTATTCTCATCTATTCAGTACATGGTATGTTGTAATGTTATCCACCTTACTATCTGCTCGAAATGCGGTTGTGCCCCAATCATGAGTTCATCATGTGATTGGGATAGAATCGCATCTTGGGTGCTACATTTGCTAGCAAAGGGTGGTGACTTAGGATGCTATGTACATTTGGAGTATGTGCATTTTGAATACTTACTTGTTTAGTAGGTCTCGTCTGATCATTCTTGATAAGTAGCTTCCATCTTCATTTTCGGATAGCATGGACATGATTGTTGCATTCTTGACATCATGGTACTGCAGGAGCTTTACGTACTCCAGAATAGTGGGGTCATAATTCTTGTGTGAGTGCAAGAATACTAGCATGTCGTTAGTTTGCATGAGTTAGTGATTATGATTGTACTCAATGTCCACTGCCACACATGTGTTATCCTCCTGCACCTTCACCCTCATTCTTGCATTGTAGCATGTCCTCTGTGATGTTTTGTTTCGATTCCTGTTAGCCTCTGAAACAGAAGTTCTGTGTTTCCCTTGGAACGCGCAAACAAAATACTTGTGGTTGTCATTCCCTCTCGTCTTCCTGATTCCAAAACCAACGTGTCTGGCGTATCTGTTATAAAATTCCCTTGCTTTCTCTACATCTTGGAAACACATCTTTAGTCTTGGTATTAGATAATCCGGGAGATCTGGCATCTGCAGAAAAAGAAAAATAATCCAAACGGCATGTTAAAATATAGTTTATGAACTTGTTATCCTGGAGGGAGCAGAAAATTTGCAGATAATACAAGATGCATATATAAATACCTAAATATTTGTTTCACTTACGTGTGTGTATGATCGCAACTCCACCGAAGTCTGGTGCTGTCCCTCTGTGATGGGGCACGGCGGAGTAATCATAGCAGGATGCAGGAGTGGATCACGAGGAGGAAGGAGGGTTGAAGATGGCCTCTCTCTTGTTTGCGTTCTTTTTGCTTGAGGTGGTTGTGGATGTATTGCGATCCTGGTGTTGGTTTGCTCAATTGTTTTGTGAAGCAATCCATCTACCTTATGTCCCATACTATTCTCACTTGTAGTAGCAGCAGCATCCAACAGTGCTAGTGTGCAGAGCACTCTCCTCCGTGTGTGTGTTCCTGTTGGATTTGTACTGGGATCCGGTTTAGTTGTTTCCCTTTGGCATTGATGAGGCACACCAGGATAACCTCCAGAGTTACACGCAGGACTTGAGCTAACCCCCTCCTCCATCAGTGTGCTTGGGAGTCTGCTGGTGGATACGAAGAATCCACGGGGGATTTCCAGCGTCACCCAATTAGGTGGAGGCCCAAAGTTGTGCGGATAGGGCCGTGACCCAGCATCTTGGAAGTCTCCATGTGTTTCGGATGTCATCCAATTTTGGTGTGGAGCAGGTTGGTAGTTCTGTAGGTGCGTTTGAGGTGTGACCCATTGAGGGGGTGGTGCAACGCGTACATGCTTAGGATTGTGTACTTGCTGCTAGGAACTTCTAAGCTTCTTCATGTGTCTCTTGTCTTGCTGCCATGAAAGAAAAAATGTTTATTAGCACACAAGTTACGTCTGCCTATACCTTTGTAACTGAACTGGGCATTATTGACAGGCTGAACTTCTCATGTAAAAGTGGTGTTCATGTACATATTTTTCCCTAGGACAGGCATCACACTCTGCACTGAGCTGAGCATCTGCCAATACTTTTGTACTTGAACTGAGCACCCTTTCACAGAATGAACCTCACATTCTGTTAGTTCTGCACTATTTGATTACTTATGTGTACCTGAACTAACCACTCTCCACAACCTGAACTTCTTGATTTGCAAAGGGGAAATACTACCTTAAGTTAAAAAACCTGAACCTTCATGAGTTTGAATGGTTGAACCACTAGTGCATATCAACCTGACCTTCATGTGATTACATGTATGTTTTATTTTCCTTTTATTTTTTGCACACAACCAGATACATACCAACCTGAACTCTAGCACACAAATTTTCTAATGTTTGGAGCCTGGACTGAGGCTCACACACAACCTGAACTTCACATGGTTGTAAGAAAATAACAGACAGAAGGAAGTTCAACCTTACCCTAGCTAGAAGTTCGGCCAACCTTTTTCCAGAAGTAGATAGGCCACCTTGAGAGCAATTCGTCGGGGATCTAGTAGAGGAATTCCATGGTAATCCATGTCTTGCAGAGGGCGCGAAGTTCATCTGCACGAAGCAAGATGGTCACGCAAGGAAAGATTGAAGGAGAAGGAAAGAAGAGTGAGGAAGTTCATCTACCGTTGGTAGATTTGAAGGCGCCGCCGATGCGGCCTCCGCCGCCAAGATGCTTCCTTGGTCGCGCCGTTCGCCGTAGGTTGCGCCTTGGTCGTCATGAGCTCTGCTAAGCCATTGGGCGGTGAAGATGGACTGAGGATGAGGCTTCTGGAAGTCCATGGCGGACGTTCGTCACACAAATCCGGCCGGCTCCACGTGACGTGGGCTCCCTCACGCCGGCGTCCGTCGTTGCTCGCTCGCCCGTGCTGGCTATCGTATAGGAGGTGGAGACGGAGGGGGCGGAGCTGGATCTGGTCGGCGACGATGGTAGAGGGGATGGCGACAGAGGAGCTAGATCCTGTCATCAGCGGCGATTCCCGGCAGAGGGGGGATGGGAGCTGCTCGAGTGGCGGTGAGGGGAGGCGGCGGGGCACCTAGTCGGGAGGTGGGGGTTCAGGCAGTGGGCTTCGGGAAGTTTGGGAGGGGTCCATCAGTCCTTTATAGGGGCTGCTATGATCCAAATAACTATTCTAATCCAGGGATTAGAATAGTGTTGTCCTATATATATCAAGCGATGAGTGAATTGACAAGTTGTGAAGCAGACAGATCGGGATCAACAGCCTCGACAATGGTTATCAAGGTTAGTTTTCCCATACCCCGACAAGGTGATATCGTCCATTCCTGCAATTGGCCATGACAATGAGCTATGTACAATTACATGTCCTCGTATGCATGTCATATCTATGAGAACGCAGGTCATGAGCAATAATAATGTATAATGGAAAAACATTGCACCAACAACATCTATGGTCGCAAGCAGGATCAAGGACATATGTGGCCACTCTATTTCAACAATGAATTCCTACAAAGAAAATAATGACAATCAAGGAGTAAATCCTGCAACAAAGGTGTGATGATTCTTGCACGACCATCATAGTCTGAATATCTAATCCAACTTGAGCCCATGATTCCATATGGATATACCGACATCATGGGTAATCCAAAAGCCGAACAACCAGATCAGATCATGCATTCTCATGTGTGGAACTAAATGCAAGGTCAACCCTCCATGAAAAGGATCTTCCCACCAGAACAACTATTAGTCCAGCGTTATGTGTTGTTTCTTGAGGCACGCTATAGTTATAAGGCTTTGCCACTTTACACTACTCACGACAAGACGCGGTCAAACCTTTGGTACATAGTTCATGCTCGCGGCGAAGAAACAACACAGTTAGACCCCGTCAGGAGAATGGCAATGATTCTCAGCATTGGTTGGACCTGGAAGACATGCTGTTATTGGAGCAACCTGATGAAAGGAAATTAAAAAGGTTTCGGGTTCACAGTAAAGTTATTCTCAGGATATTACCAGCAGATATGAATGAAGCAAAGTCAGCATAAGGTTTGACACATGAGGAAAGATCCATCAAAATTTTGGGAAAGGGGAAGCAAACCACCCAGAGCAAGGTAATCAGATCATATGAAAATCATGGGGAACAACATACAAAGAAAAAGGATACCTGAGTTGGAAACGGTGTCCTCAAGTCATACTCGTTCCCTAAGAAACCAAATCTCGAGGACAAGATTTTTCATAAGGGGGGTAGACTTTTAACACCTTGATTTTTGGCCTTTCTTTTTATTTTGATTTTATTTGGATTTTGCTATGATTTTCTTTTTGGAGCAGTTCTATGGTCCTGAAACCTGGGAGATCTTCATCTCTCCTTCTCCGAAGTGGTTCTTGATTCTCAAATCTTCCCCCAAGATCATGCCACTTACCTTCTAGCCCAACCCCAAAATTCTTTTCTTGGGAATATTCCTTTTCCTATTAAAGGAATAATCATGTTTGATCTAGGTTGTGAAGCAACCTATATTTCTGTCTTCCATAAAATTCCCAAATAATTATCATAATTGTTTTGGATCATATGTTACTGAACTATGTCCAAACCTTCCTTGTCCAGTTCAAAAATAATTCAACAATATTCATTCTTTAGTTCTGTCCAGAGTGGCACTTTGTGAAGGAAGTGTAACTTATATTTTCTTGATTGCTCCCAAACATTCTATGCACTATTTCCTATCGATATCATTGCCTCATGCCAAAATTCAGGTCCATTAGGCAAGTGAATATTCCTTAGCTAATTTCCAAAGTATTTGTCCAAAGAGAAGCTTTGTGAAGGAAGTACTACCTAGGATTATCCAAATGGGTTGAAACTTTGCAAACTCTTTCACGTGCTCACATAATCACTCTCCGCTAAATTTCAGCTCCATCCAACTTTCTATGTGAGAACAACAGTAAATCTTTCTTTCTAGAAATATTTTCAGCTTCTGAAGCAAGTATAATTTATAATTCTTCATTATTGCTGAAAAATTACCGGAGCACTCTCCTACCCATAAAATTTCTCTCCACCAAATTTGGGATCATTTCGTCAAGCCATTTGCCCTTTATTATTTTATCCAGTTTCTGGACAGAGAAAATCACTGTGAAGCAAGTACCATTTTGGCATGTCCAATTGGTATGAAATTTTTACAGCATCTTCTCATGTCCATATCGTAATTATATACCAAGTTTTAGCTTAATTCAACACTCCATGTGAGTGCCTCATCCAAACCAAGTTTTTGGACCAAATTTGTAGTTGCAAAGCCACCTTATTGAATATTGGTCCTAATATTCTCAAACTTCGCAGGACTGTAGTGCTTCCTATCCTAAACCTCCCAGACATTAAGTTTGTCTCTTTTCCATTCTCAAGTCATCACAGAGATGTGGCCGAGTTTGATACAACAAAATTCCCCTGATATTTCCCATCTATCCATAGCTCCTTGTGATGATCCATCACCTCCTGAGTAACCCAGGTTGCAATGACAATGTGCTAGACAACATTTCGCTGGCTGTAGTATCCCCTCCTTGCCATGCCATGTGCTGATTGCATTACTTGTCTGTGAGCATGCTCTGTGCACCACGACCGCGCTCTACGCATCGGGTCGCATCACTTCGGTGGTTTCCATGCGTCTGTTGGTGCCGACCTGACTCCTCCTTCCCTCATGTCGCTCTCTGGTCCCCTGACCCCTCCAGAAACTGCCTCACTGGTGCTAGCTGCCGTGTGCCCATGGGCGCATAGTGCCCCGAACGGCTCTGTCCGTGCTCTGTCTTCCTCCTTGCTCCTTGGATCTACCTGATGGTCCGGTGGACCTCCCCTGTCCCTCTCTCGTCGCCTGAGTGCCCACGCATCCGCGACTCTGGCCATGTGTCCGCGGCAGCATCACTGTCGGCACCTCCTGCTTTAGCTATATAAGGCCAATTCGACCTCGCCTCTCTTCAACAGCCTCCTCTCCTTCCCCCTCGAGCCCTCCCTACCGTCTCAATCAATCCCCGACACTCTTCCTCCTCCTCTTTGATTAGGAGCTCCGCCGCTTGGCCCCTGCCTTGGCCAGCCAGCTCCGGTGCTCCTCGCCCCATCCACCACCACGATTCACCTCCTAGCATCTCTCTGACCCTCCCTAGCCTCAATCCCGAGCAAGTACTCGTCGGAATCATCAAGTTCTTTGGCACCCGAAGCAGGCTGCCGCCGGAGAAGAAGGGGCCGACATCGTCCGGCCACCTCCCGACGAGCTACTTTTATGGGCGTGCTCAGCGTTATCCGTCCGATCCATCCCCGATGTGTCCTAGCTCTGCCGTGGCCTACTTGCCGGCCAGCCACCGTCCTATGTCCCCCCTCTCCCTCTCTCTCTTTCAAACTAACAGGCCGGCCCCACCTGTCAGCCTCTCATCCCGCCACCCATACCGTTTTCTAGTGGAAGCGTATTTCCATAATATGCTTTCGACATCACCCCCAAAAGTTTTCTGGAAATTATTTTAAATCAAATCTTCACAAAACTTTGACCATGAATAACTCCTAAACTACAAGTCCAAATGAACTGATTCTTTTTGCATTATTTTTCTTTTGAGATCCTTTATTTTCTGGTAGAAGTTCACATTTTACTCTTTGTCTAGATTTTCCGGCAAAGAAAAATGCATTATGTGATATTTATAAATGTTTTCAAAAATGTTTCCAGAGTGTTTTGGGTTTCTTGTGAGACCAGGAGCTTTCCACCACTTACTTGGAGCAAGGCAAGCCACACCCTCCATTTGCATCATTTCAATGCAATACCATGGTTTACATAATTAAATTTGCTTAAAATTTGCATTAGCTACATATGATTTATTCATGGCATTTCCTTGAGTAATATTTGATCTTACTACTACCATGGTGTTGCTTGGATTTCTAGGACTAATGCTTTGCAAATTAAGGATGATTTATTTCCATTAGATCATTGGGAGCAATATTTATTTTCCTGTGATCATATGGAATATTATGCTTTGGGGTATTGTTTGGATTTGATTCTATCATATTGAACTATGGTTTACATCTTGATATTGTTGTTGGATCATTAGAGTCACTTGCTTTGGATTCATGATGATCATATTTAATATTGTGCCTATGGTATTACGATAATTCTTTGACTATATTATTCATTGGTTTATTGGATGGATATTTCTATACCTTGGATCACAGGTTGATATATGGTACTGGAGGCACAATTATCACAGATATATATTGGGGACAAATTCCGTCATTTCGTTGGTCAGGTGCCACCAAACCGAGCTCACCTGTGCAGCCACATTTGCCTTTATGGTGAGGCCCTAATTTGGTCTATGGTCATGCCTCTCATCGATGGCTCTAACTAGGGAAGGTTATGCATGCACAACCCTGATTAGGTAGGCAGCCATAAGCCTTGCGTGCCCGAGTTTTAGGCGCCTTTGTCCCCATTTCGGACCATTTTGTTTTTAGTTTTGCCACAACGGTGGTCGGCCACCAAGGTGGCGGATGTCACGCGGTGACATCGGCGCCACCCATGACATAGCCCAAAGGGTAGTTTGTCGGAGTGGCTGGGAGAATGTCATGCAATAGATTTGTTTTGTTGGAACGCCATTGGTCCACCCGAATGGGAGCACGAGGCCATGGGTTCTGTGGTGTGGGTATAGTGTAGTAACCTCTGCAGAGTGTATAATCTATCGATAGACGCATCCCCGATCATGGACACCATATGTACTAGGTCAAATCGTTCAATTAACACACACGATGATGGCATAACTTATAAGATGAATTATATGTTCTGATGAGCAAGTGACAGTTTGGAAGGATGCCGATGATGATGTTGGGATGATCTTGAGGATGTTCATTCAGTTTGTGATGTGGTCACACAGTGATCACGAGGAAGTATTGATCACGAGGTGATCGGGGTGATATATTGCTTGGCCGGATAGCCAAGAGTGAGATGGTTCTTCAGATCCGAGATGTTGGTTCTTCAGTATTCTAGTAGGTCCATATCATGCTTAATAGTTGATTCCTCATCATAGTATTTGTTAATAAGTTAACATGTTAGATGCTATGTTGTTGTTTTGCCTTGATGCTTTTGGTTGTTGTGAGCTTGGAAGTACATTCAAAGTAATCACCTAGTGTGTCACGTCGGGTTGTAGGTGATGTCGTGATTGATTGCTTGACGAGGATACCGATCGTGCGAGCTAGACCGTGTCCCAGCTAGACTCCCTATGGAGTGGAGTTCATCACCGTCATCATTGTTCCGCTGCTATGAGTTGTTATGCTACTAGCATAGAGCTACCTCAGCAGGCGTAGTGTCACTGTGTTGATGTGATCCTTTGTCACATCAGACCCTTGTACCATTATCCTATGTTTAAAAAACTGATTTGTTCTATGCCAAGCAGTGCCATATTCCAGAAGAATTGATCTCTAGGATGGAATATGAGGTTTTCTGGTTCATCTGAGCTGGGGTACCACACGCGACCACCATGTCTGGCCATGAGCCCCGAGAACTAATGCTCCAGCTATTGCCTTCACCTCCTCTTCATCCGCGTTGACTCTGTCCAGCTCTGCCTCCATAACCTCCTCCTTTAGAGCACAAGGTTATGAAGATTTCTACCTCCACTTCACTGTCAAGCCGCTAATCAGTTGTCGATGTTTATCCCACCAATCTTGGCATCGACGGAGGGGATGAGCGATGGCATTCCTAGGACCAGAGCAGCCATGACCTACGATGCACTACTCTTCCTCACTGCCATTTGTGCCCGCACACACGTGTCGGCTTTGTGGGCGTGGCGGCAGAGGGCGGCCGTGGGGAGGGGGGAGCAGGTGATGTCCTTCATCTGCCCCTGTGACAGTACGTCCAAGAGAGCTTTGGAGCGCGCCCGGAGTGGAGCCGGTGATGTCCTTCATCTGCTCCGGCGACTATACGTCCCAAAGAGCTTTGGAGTGCGAGGAGGCCATGGTTGGAGTGGTGCCGACAAAAGGAGGGACCATAGGAGAATGACTGTGGGTCTGTGGCTATGGTCGGGGCTGGAGTTAATATTGCGGGGAATGGCAATGAGCCACGGCAGACGGACGGACGGCTAGTGCTGGAGTAGGTTCTTCGGCAGCCGTTTGTCATTAATGTGGGTGGCGGACGGACATATGGGCGTGGTGTCCTTAATGCGGAGCAGTCGCTTGCACCAGGATGCCACGCAAGTGGCACTCTCTCGGTCGTCGCGCTGCTACAATGCCGGCACCGGTGAGAGGTCACATCGGGTGTGAATGCGGCATTGACGTTCTGGATCGAAGCTGGCCGTTTCAGTACGGAACCACACACAAGCGACGGAAGGGGTTTCAGTGGGACAGGGCGGTCATACACTGGCGTGGTGGTATATTGTTTTTGTAGTTTGCAAAAGTACTGAATTAATGTGGCACTTAACTTTTTTTCTATGATCAACATACACCGTACAAAGCACCATGTTCAAATTTGGCACTTTTCCGGGTTCATTTACCATATTCAAAGTCAGCAATAACACGAGCTCCAAGAAGGTTTATGAGAGTGAAAGGTGGACCATGTGTTGACAAAGTACTATCACTTTCTTAAAGCCAACTATTATACGTGTTGGCTATTACATTGGCTATAGATGACATGACGACTAGTTATAGCCAGCAACTGGCTATATTATTAATCATGCTCCTTCAGCTACATGGGTGCGACGATAGGGACGTGGAATGCCATTCGATCACGATGCAAGCGTTCAATCTGCGTGGGTGGGGTGGCGCCCAATCAGAAAGCAACCCACAATAGGGTCAGCGCCAAATGCTGGGGTGGCTGGAATTGCCTTCTCTCCCAGGCGAATTATGAACCAGCTCAAGGCTACAATACGACCCGCCAGACGCTGGACGTCATTGACACACGCTGGCTTAGAAAGTGAAGTGATGGCCTTAATCTTGTCCAGGTTAGCTTCATTTCCCCGTTCTGAGACCAGGAAGCCTAGCTATTTACCTGCAAGCACACAAAAGACACACTTGGCTGGGTTAAGAATCATATCATAGACCTGGAGATTATCAAAAGTTTCTTTCAGATCCTCTAGGAGAGTCTCCTTCTTCCTATACTTGAGCACGATATTATCCACATAAGCATGAATGTTGAACCCAATCTGACTGCGAAAACAATTCCGAACATAGCGCTGATAAGTCGCCTGAGCACTCTTGATTCCAAAAGGCATAGAAACGTAGCAAAAAGCTCCAAAAGGTGTTATGAAAGCCATCTTATCTTGGTCTTTAAATGCCATCTTGACCTAATGATAACCATAATAAGCATCCAGGAAGCATAAGCTCTCACAACCCGTAGTGGCATCAATAATCTAGTCAATAAGGGGGAGAGCATGGATCAGCTGGACAAGCCTTGTTGAGATCTGTGTAATGAACACACGTACGCCACGTGCCATTTTTCTTAAGTACCAGCATGGGGTTAGCCAACCATTGAAGGTGAAAAACTTCCACGATAAACCTAGCTGCTAAGAGTCGGGCTACCTCTTCTCCAATAGCCTTACACCGCTCTTCATTGAAAAAACAGAGGAATTGTTTCACCAGCTTAAATTTGGGATCCACATTAAGGGTGTCCTCAGCGAATTCTCTCGGTACACCTGGCATGTCAGAATGTTTCCATACGAAGATGTCCCGATTCTCACGGATGAACTCGATGAGCGTGCTTTCCTATTTGGGATCCATGTTTTCCCCCATAGTGAACTACTGACATGACTCGCCAGGGACAAAATCCACCTTCTTTGTATCATCAGCCAGCTTAAACTTGAACAGAGGGTCATGTTTTGTACTCGGCTTCTTCAGAGGGGTCATATCAGCCGGGCCAACATTATCCTTATAAAATTTGAGCTCCTCAGTAGCACAAGCTGATTCTGCATAAGCGGAATGTCCATCGTCGCACTCCAGGGTGACTTTCCGATCACCATGTACCTTAATCATACCATTTGGCATTGGCATCTTAAGCTGCAAGTAAATATAACAAGGGAGAGCCATAAACCGCGCATAAGCTGGCCGTCCAAACAGAGCATGATACGGACTTTTAATCTTGACCACCTCGAACCACAAGGTCTCGGTTCTGTAATTACGGTCATCACCAAAATTCACTACCAGCGATATCGTCCCCATAGGATAAGCCGACTTACCAGTGATGGAAAAATTTAGAGGACGGCTTGAGGTGCTTGTCAGTCAGATTTATTTGGCGAAAGGTATCGTGGTATAATATGTTGATGCTACTACCACCATCCATGAGCACTTTTGTGAACTTATAGCCGCCCACTTGAGGGGCTACCACCAAGGCTAGATGACCCAGATTCTCAACCCAGGGCGGGTGATCTTCCCGACTCCATGTGATCGGATGTTCGAACCATCGTAGGTACTGGGGTACTGCCGACTCAACAACATTGACTGCACGCTTATGAACCTTCTAATCTCGCTTGCAAACACTTGGGGTGAAAACATGGTACTGGCCTCTGTTAAGCTGCTTTGGATTACTCTGTTATCCTGACTGATTATTTTTCTACCGGTTACCCTGACCAGACTGTTGATTATAACCACCTTGACCCTGATAACCAGAGTTAGAGCCTCCACCACCAAAGCCGGACCCTTGAGAGCCGGATCCTTACCCGCCTAGCGGCCCATTGCCATTATCATGATGCTGGTTAAGGTTGTGATTTTTGAACTCCCGCATAATGAAACAATCCTTCCAGGCATGAGCGGACGGCCTATTGGGAAGACTATGCTTTGGGCATAGGTCATTAAGCACTGCCTCAGGATTAAAGGACTTTGCTCTGCCATAAGGCGGCTTAACATTACCGTTGTGGCGCTGGTTTTTGTACCCAATGTTGGTGTTAGCCACTAGATCTGACCCGCCGTTGGGGTGTCTGTGCTTACCACTGTTACCCTGGTTGTTGCCATTGTGCCCTGCCACATTCTGTTTCTAACCCTTACCATTGCCTTTCTTCTTACCCTTATTCGATTTCTCATCTTCGGACCCAGGGTCCTTCACTTTATCAGAGTCTACATACTTAATGAGAGCCGCCATGAGCTCACCCATGTCAGTGCAATAATGCTTAAGCCACCCCAGTTTCTGCTTAAGGGGAACAAAGTGACACATCTTCTCCAAGACCAGAACAGCACGACCCGCCGCAATACTACCTGACGAGTGAATAATTTTGGAGACCCATCGGACCCAATGGTGGGCCTACTCATGCTCACGCCACACGCAGTGATCCATATGGATGATCGTCAGAGGCTGCTTGCATGTACCTTGAAAGTTTTTGATTAAACGTGCCTTCAACTTTGGCCATGAGCTGATGGAATTACGAGGCAAACCCTTTAACCATGTGCGATCTGGCTCGTCCAATGCTATAGTGATGTACTTGGCACAGACGGCATCATTGACATCCAACATCTCCATGGATAACTCATAACTCTCAATCCAGCCTTCAGGAGGGAGATGAGTCGTATAACTAGGCACCTTGCAAGGACCCTTGAAATCCTTAGGCATTCGTTCATTATGCAATGACGGTACTAAACACGGTACTCCAACTGTCCTGGAAATCGTCCCCGCCCCTACTGAGGCTGAAGGGGTCATCGGAGGCTTCTGATAAGCCCCCTGCTGAGTCACAGCTTCTGCCTCACGGCGAGCTCTGGCTTCATCCACGATCGCCTGAGCATTGTCCATTGGGTTACGGGACGGGTAATCATCATGGCACTACAAAAAAATACACTTCTGAGATTTTTCGCAGTAGGTCACATTTTTTGTCATGCATGTATATCCAGGACAATTTTATAATAGAATCAAGATAGTCATACATGTGTTGTCGTAGAAGTGTTCCATGACATTACCAAAATTATCATCACGGAAGTGTCCACTTCCATGATGATAAATGGCGCGTCATGGAAGTGTTTTCATCAAGGGTAACCGACACATGGCATCCATCATAATGGGTCGCCATTAAGCTATCGAGTCTGGTTTTGGATCCGATAACCCGTTAACAGCCAGGACCAATGAGGATTTCCACATGTAAAATTCTCATTGGCCGGAGGAAACACATGTTGGCTCACCGTTGGGACAGATGTCACCCATTCATTGGACAGGCGGCGCCAATGATATGTCGACATGTGGCATAGCCCAACAGAGGCCCATTCCGGTGAAAGGGCTAGCCCGTTTGACTTGGTCAAAAGGTAACGGCCGGCCCACTTAAAGCATGTCAATGGTCTGTTCGTATATAGCCCATTTACGACCCACTAACTCATGGCCCGTTACGGCCTATCAAAATTTAGCCCAGTAGCTTCATCTGGGCCGTCCAATATGATTCCAACCCGTTGTAACTTCTGGCCCATGTATGTCCCATGATGTCTTTCGGCCCATATGAGGCCCTTCGTAACTCTTGGCCCATTAACGGCCCGTGGTGAATCTGACCCGTAATGAACAGTGTACAACTTTATACCCATTAACGGCCCATTATTCAATTGGGCCATTTCCAACCCATGTTATCTTTCGGCCTTCTCAGGGCCCATTTATTCTTGGCCTCATTTCCATCATTCGGTTACTTACGGCCCGTTACTGGACTTTTCTGCTTGTGTGCCAAATTCAGCCCGTGGTTGCAATCGGCCCATTTGTGGCCCATTAATCCATTGGGACATTTTCACAACATCTTAAATACGGCGGATTTATGACGGCCCGTTATGGCCGGCCCATGAACGGACGATTCCAAATCTATCCCGTTTACCCATGTTTGGCGGATCGATCATACGGCCCATAGAAGGCCCATTGATTTTACGGCCCGTAGAAGGCCCATTGTTTCTATGGCCCTTAGAAGGCCCATTGTTTCTACGACCCGTAGGAGGCCCATGATAACTACAGTAAATATGTAGTCCATGGTTATTGTGGCCTAGTTTTAAAAAATAGGTTATTGCAGCCACTAGCAAACTGGGGAAAAAGAACCGCACTACCTACAAGCAAACAAATGAACAAGACAACAAGGACAAAAATTAGTGCTTGCTATCACGACTATTACACAGATTACATCCCCTGGGCATCAAAGTTCGCCATCAGTGCAAATATAGGGAACAAAGCAGCATATCATATACATTGGTTGTCAAAGTTGGCGACTAGTGCAAATAAACGCCGCAGCAAAACAAGTCCAGAACTAAAACCACTTCAGAAGAGCTCAAGAAACAATATCATGGGTACCCATAATGCTGGCAATATGCTTAGCAAGGTTATTAACTTTCTCTTGTTTGACGCTTAAATCCTCCAGCACTTGTTGTTGCACCAGAAAGTATGCATCTCAATTCTGCAGGGACTTCCTCAGTCCTTCAGCTTCTTGTCGCAGCACATCTGATCGATATCTTTCAACTTGAAGTTGAGACTCAAGAAGACGAACTAATTCAGGCAGCGAGTTCGAAGAGCTTGTACCAGCAGTAGTGGCAGTAACTCGAACACTACATCAAGACAGGACTTTTGGGTTCTCTCACTGCCGTCAAGATAGTTTTTATCAGCTTTCTTGGAGACCAACAGGGATGTCCCACTATCTTGAACCTTATCTGCATTACTTCCTTTTCCATTGCATAATGGGGTACTGTTCTCCAATATTTTGTCTGCATTCTAAAAGAGAAAAAAACAGACACGTCATAGGTTTACCATGTTGTATATGAAACTCATTTTGGTAAATCGGTTCAGTAGTATAGTGGACAGGATAACAGCATGAAAAAAGCATATATCTATGTACCATGGTCACTTTATGGTCTATATCATTCTAGTTTTTGTTGCCAAATCAAAATAGAGACATAGTTCAAACAATATTTGTTCAAGACAAAGCAGAATAGATAGAATATAAGTGTGGGAAACTACAGTGCAACAACAACACTTGTAATGTGCATGACATGAGAACATAACTGTTTATTCAATTGAAACTGAAATCAACATAGAGCAAGTTACAAGAGAAAACCAGTTAAAAAACAGGTTTAAAACATACCCGTTGCGCCATTGGAGTTTCAATTCCATCCTTCAAATTTGAAAATAGTTGGTATGAGTAAATAGAGTGATGCAAGAGGAAAGGAGTATGAACCATAGCTACAGAACCTGACCTGAGAACAATTCTTCTTCTACTTTATGCGTTGAGTTGGGATTCGGAGTGGTGGTCCTCATGCTTTGGGCACTGCAGTTCCCTTAATAATAGCTCGTGTTTGGGTGCTCTGTGGTGGAGGCAGTGTTGTGTCAACTGGAACTTGGTTACTATCTACTGGGTTGGGGTTAGAAGGGGTGTAGCGGGTTCTTTGTCCAACTTGGTAGGGGTACAATCTGTGAGAGTCTAGGTTATGTGTGGTGGGGCTGGTTCTTGGGCAAGTACAACGGTGGTTCTATCTGCATTAACTGGTAGCACTATATTTTCTGAAGACCGTGTTGTTAATCCCTTAGATACTGCCATCACCCTCTCCAATTCAAATGGCTGATAAACAAGAAAAGTAATTGAATGTACAGACATTGTATGATAGACAGGTGCAATGGATAGTGGGGAATAAAAGAGGGCATGAAATAATTCACATTTATGTTTTCTAACCAAACAGGATATCATGACACAATTTCACATATATGATGGCTAACTAAACAAGATAGCATGACACAATTTCACATATATGATGGCTAACTAAAAAAGATGGAAAGAGATAGTTCAAAATATGATGAATATGTAAAAAGGATGACATGATATAACTACATAATTTGTTTATTAAATAGGTTGGCATGCCATAATTCACATACATGAGACCTATGGAAACATGATAGCATGATATAATTCACGGATAGAATGACATAATTCAAAATATGATGACTGTAAACACTAAACAGGATGAGATGATATAACTATATGATGTCTTTATTTAATGGGTTGCCATGCCATAATTCAGATAGATGTTGTGTATGTAAACATGATGGCATGATATAATTCAAATATATGATTTATACAGTATCAAATAAGCATATGGCAATCGCATATCTGATGTAAAAACTAAGCAATGCAAGACAACATGCATGACATGAGTAATATAACCCTGCCAAGTTTGAGCATACACCTCAGGGGGAAATAGGAATGGTCATCAGTCTGTGAATCCTCCTCTGAGGAGCTCCCTGTAACCAGAAACATGTCTGCTTCAGCAGCTCGCATTGTCTGCTCTGAATACCTTGTTTTCACTCCATATACTTCCATCACCGCTTCAAATGGCTGATGCATGGGAAGAGTAGTTGAATATGCAAAAGTTGTCGACAAATGGAACACATAATACGAAAAAAGGATAGCATGATATAATTCACATACATGATGATTGGCTAAACAACATGGCATTGCATAATTCACATATATAATGCCTTGCAACAAGATAGCATTGCATAATTCACATATATAATGTCTTGCAACAAGATGGCATTGCATAATTCACATATATGGTAATTAGACACTAAACAGGTGGCATTCACACAAAGCATGTCTAAACTAATCAAATGACATAGCAATGCAAGACAAAATACGCACATAACCCTGCCAAGTTAGAGCATACACATCGGGGGAAATAGGACTAGTCATCTGTCTTTGAATCCTCCTCTGAGGAGCTATATCCGTAACCAGCGAGATATGCGCTTCGTCACATAGCATAGTCTCCTCTGAAGACCTTGTTTTCACTACAAAATTTTCCATCACCGTGTCAAATGGATGATGCACATGAAGAGTAGTTGAATGTACTAACATTGTTGACAAATGTAATACATAATGAAAAAAAGGATGGCCTGATATAATTAACATACAAGATGACTGGCTAAGCAGGATGGCATTGCAAAATTCTCATATATGATGCCTAGCTAAACAAGATGATGTTGCATAATCACATATACGATGAAGAAACTAAACAAATGGCATTCACACAAAGCATGTCTAAACTAAGCAGATGACATATTTGATGAATAAAGTAAGCAATGCAAGGCACCATATGCATGATATAACAAACATTAGCATGCCATGTTAGAGCGAAGACCTCAGGGGCTAAATAGGAGTGGTCTTCTCCTTCTGAGAGCCCCTCAGAACAGTTATCTTCCTCTTGATTACAATTCGAAATGGATGGAGGGGGGCTGCCTTTGCGCCTACCATGGAGCGACATCTGCATGAAATTTTATTGCCACGCAAGGCTCATCTCTTTTGCTCTACATGTTTAGTTCCATTGTGTACAATAACTGACACGCATAGGAATAAAACATAGTGAGATTATGTAAGGAGTGCATGCATAAATCCAGAGTGATGGTAGCAACCTGTGACCCAAAACCAATGATAGCAGGTGGATAATGGTGTCAGTTAGAAAATACAGTTAATGGCTTCTTTACTGTTTGTTTCCCACCCAACATGAAACTCATAGTAGACACCAGAGATTAACCAGATAGTAGATAGATACTATTGATTGCGGCCCCGATATGTACCCCGCAACCATTTAAAAACTCAAGTTTGACCATTACTTTGGAGCTGACTCAGAGTCTAATCGGTGAACAGGACGATAAAGTAGCATGTAATATTAAGCGATGCATAACATAAGCAAACATGAAAGAGTGCAGCCTCTCTTGCGGACCCGTGTAGTCCTCGAGGCCATCTGCTCGGTTGATGATGGTAATGCAGTTGTCATGGCTACCGGCGGTGGGGAAGAAGATCTGAGGCGGCGAAAGATAGTCTGGAGGCCGGATCCCTATTGTGCTCGACCCTTTTGTCGTTGGAGCAGCTGAGCTGGGGTGGACGACGGTGCAGCAGGAGCAGGACAAACCACACAAGGTTTTCTTTGAAAACTATCTGTAAGAGAAGTAATTATGTATGGGCTCGTTTGAATTGGAGGATTTTAACAACACAGGGATAGGAAATACACAGCAATAGGATAGGAATGCACGTGCAAAATAGAGAATTTAAAAACATAGGATTTCTGCCAATCTGGGTGTTTGGTTCACAAAATTTGAAAGATCATAGGATGCAAAGAAGCATGGTGTGATTAAGTCAAACCACAAGAAAACATACAGTTATAATGCTATTATGCTACTATCTCTTAGTCTTGTGCTTCATGAATAGGAACTTGAAAAGGAGGACAAGTGGATATTAAAATGCCTACGGTTTTTCTTTCAAAGAGACACTAAAGGAACAAATCTTACAGTTTTCCTTTGCTCCATTCCTTTGAGCCAAATGCCTCAATAGTAGTAGCATAGGAATCTTTCCAATTCCTATGTTTTCCTTTAGTTTTCCTTCCAAGCACTAGCGATTCTAGTAGGCAGGCATGAGCAGGGAAAAGCCTACAGTCAAAAAATGTTTCTGTGCTACTTCTACTACTTTGTACTTAGGCCACGGCCCTACTAGCTCAACTCCCAAGCTTATCTACAAATGCACAGCTCAAACGCGCAGAGATTAATAATGATGGCATTCAAGAGAGTCCAGCATGGATAGCTAAGTTGCCTGATACCTCACTCCTTGTCATATAGTAGGAGAAACTAATCGTATTTCACATTACTATGTGTGCTTAGTGGACGATATATATATATATATATATATAGAAAAAAGCATTGCAACAAGTGTACAACCTCTCGGGCGAAGCCATGTCGATCTCAGCATGACTAGGTTGGTCGGTGAGGATGCTTCGGCTGATTTGGTTGTCGAAGGAGTGGAAGAAGATCTTAGGCATCTGGAGATCGAGCCTGGGGTACTGCTCCGCTGTGATGGAGAGTTTCATTGTTGGAGCACCTCTGGTGAGTTGTACGACGGCGAGGTTGAAGCAGGACAAGAGAGACAATGTTAACCTGAGTGGAATTCTAATGGCATCTCCAATAGATGACGTAAAATATATAACCACAAAGTGCTAGATGTAAAATACTACATCAGCCGCTCTTCTCTGAACTTAACTGTGAAACTGAATTTTGTTGTCAAAACTGAATTTTACTGTCGAAACTGAATGCACTAGTAGCAAAAAAGCAGTAGCAGCAGCAGCGCATGCGTGAGCCGGGGCAGCTAGTCGTGTCGCAACATCTCGGGTAGCAGCTGTAGGGGCTCAAGGGAGAGCAGAATCTGCTACTCGTAGAGCAGCAGCGCTCGCAAGAGTAGAGCAGTAGCGCAAGCAAGAGCAAGAGCGAGAGCAGCAGCGCGAGCAAGAGCAAAAGCACGAGCAGACCAGACACGGGACGGAGAGCAAGAGCAGAGCAGCAGCACGAGCGAGAGCTAAAGCAGAAGCAGTAGCTCCTACTGATGTGGACATCGCCGCTGAGGGAGCAACGCCGTGGAGGAAGTGGCCAGCGAAGCCGTCATGGATGGAGCTGCGCCATGTCAGCTCGAGACCGAGCGCCGGCAGCACCGTGAGATCGAATCAAGAAGAAAATGCGGCTATTAGTGTACAACCTCTTTGGTGGCACCAATTAGGCCTCAACTTCATCCGAGGAAACGGTGATGATGCTGCTCTTCTGGTGGTGTAGGTGAAGACGGCAGTGTGGGAATGGAGGTGGCGGAAAAGACAAGGGGAACGTCGGGGCAGCTCCTTGGAGGTGGTAGACGGGATCACTGAACCGGTGGGATGACGAGATCGATGATGGATCCTCATCCGGTATGATGGCTGAGGGACGTCGAGGTGTTGCTGTGGATCATGTTGTGGGGGAAGAGGCTCCGACAGGGTGGTGGATGGAGGAGGGGGTGGGGCTTCGTGGGTTTTCACGGCCTCAGTGTATGAATGGGTGGGCATATGTGATGGGAGGGGGGAACCATGGCTTAGGGACACGCTTGTTCGAAATGTGGGGTAAGTTACGAAAGTACCCCCACCGATTTGAGCTAGGCAGCTCTTTCGGTTCAGGGGTATCAATGGCATTTCGCGTGTCGGGATTTCGCAGGAGGTGGGAGTTTTCACGCGCGTTGTAATTTTGGGATAGCAAGGCATGGGTTGAGATGGAGGGAGTTTTCGAAGCACAACGAGACAAAGATATCTCTTAAATATTTCAAGGTAACAAGGCGCGGGTTGAAATTTCCGGACAAGCCTAACGTGTACTGTACCAAATCAATTCGCAGTTCCGTGGATGAAAAAACAAAAAAGAAATCAATTCGCAACACATAAGAGAGTCTAGTCCCGTGTACTGTACCATATAAATTCGCACTACAAATGCCATTCAAAACATTGAACTCATGTTATGTTCAAGTAATAAATTTTTCTACGTGTATAATGCATGCAGCCTGCTACTCAAATGAACATTTTAGTGCATTCCAGACGTATATACTACCGCTTCAATATGAACTAAATTTGAATTTGTTTCTCTATTTGAATAAGATCTACAATCATGATTGTTGTGAAGTCAAACCATTTGAATTCATTTCTCTATTTTAATAAGATCTACAGTCATCATTATTTTTAAGTTAAACCATCGTTTGTGTATTATCTTCATAGCACACCACATGATTATTGTCGAGTTAGATATGAACTATGTGTACTATGAACTCGAACTCAATTTTTTGAATCCACTTTATATTGATTTCGAATCATAGTACATTTCAAGCTCTAGGTAGATCTTCATAATCTAAACCATGTCTCACATGTATAATGTGTTTATCATAATCTATGGTGCACCACCCCCTACGCCTACAAGTATTTAGATGTGAGTAGCAAACGCCACACATTACCACAAATTCAAATAAAATGTGAGATTGTTAGATATATAGTATGGTTTAGATTGTTTGATATTTAGTTGTGAGCTGCAAACGCCACACATTATCACAAATTCAAATAGAATGTGAGATTGTTTGATGTATAGTATGGTTTAGATTGTTCGATATGTAGCTGTGAGTTGCAAACACCATGCATTATCACATTATTGTATAACATGTCCAAAACCACAGCATGCATATCACCGTTATATTCATGCATGCATATGTTTATAACACTATGATCTCCTATTCAAATATATGAATCCACTTTCATATCGAATTATGATCTTTGTTAGTCTCTTACACCCACACAATCCTCTGACCTTTGTAGCTAGCACTAACTTTCTCTCGTGCATGCACACGCCATCCTCGCCCTCCCCCTCCCTCAGCATTCTATCCATCACGCACATTCATTTTTTTCTTTAGGTTGTTCTCCCACAGTCTCCACAAATCTTGCCGACACACATCGATCGATAAACCTCTCCAGCGATGTCTGCCTACAACATACATACACACACACACACCTTCCGTCTCCTCCTTTCTGTGTCCATGCTTCGTGTCTCTCATATGGTCCCACCCACGTGTAAACTCTCGCCCCTCTTTTCATCAACCTCACAATCGCGCACTCCTCCCCCTATCTAGCTAGTAGCTAGGCCTCTCGCACCACCTCCTAGCTCCATTCCCTCTGTCTATCCGTCTCGCTGGGCCTTATTTGCCTCTAACAAATGGATGTACACCGACCGATCGCCCGCTATACATATAGCTAGCTAGGTCATTATAACTCGCTTTTCCCCACACGTTGATCGATCTACCTCATTATTTATGTCTCTTCCTTCCTCCGACAAACAACAATTGATCTACCGCTATAGTTAGGTTTTCTTGCCGAACACATGGCCCCCCTTCATCATCCATGCATGCATCCCGACACATCTATCACGCACATGCACACAGAGAAACACATCCCCACTCTTATTGATAATATTGGAGTTATACCCTTAGTTTGTCTAGTAGGCCTCTCCCAGCATCTTCGAGAAGAAACTCCATCACCCATACAACACTCTACCCCTCTCCCTCCCTCCCTCTCTCTCCTCTCTCTCTCTCTCTCTCTGTGTCCCAACCTATTTCCCGTCCTTCAGTTATGTATGGATGTCGACCGAGCTCCCTCAAGATATAGATGGGCCTCTCCTTCTCAACACATATACGAGTCGTTCTACCTCTCTAGTTAGGTCTCTACCTCCCCCCACCCCCCACACACACACCGATACATCGAGCGCTCTAGTCTAGTCATGTCTCCCTGTCCAACGGGGCCATGGTGATAGTGTGAGGTGGGCCATGTAGTAACTGAGCCTGCGTGTGTTCACTGCTTTCGCACTCCTCCGCTGTAAGAATGGATAAAATTGTAATCTAGCACCTCCTTTTATCGAAGCGTGGGACATCCAGCAGTTGTACCAGCTCAGTAATAATGACCTAGCAGTAAGTTGGACGGGCGAAGCAACCACCACTCTTGAATCCGCCTCTCCCTTCAACGCAGGCGCTTGTGAGAGGTCACGTCTACACTGCCCGGGCATGAATGTGACACCAATTCTTTGGAGCGGCGCTGACCGTTTCAGGCAGGAAGCGCGCGTGGGCGATGGAGGGGCTTTGGGTGGGCCAAGCTAGTCAGGAGCGGGCGTGACAGCTGTCCAGACCGGTCGCCTGGAAACGAGAGGATGCACCGACTCTCGCGGCTAAATCGTACACTACACACCATCTCTCTATAGGAGTAGGTCGATGTGTCGCTCTCTCTAACACACACACACGCTGTTAAACACACACACACACACACACACGTGCGCACACGCACACATAGGTTCATAGAATAGGAATATCGTGCGAGTGCGAAGCCACAGGAATTGAGATACAAATGGAGTACGGACAAGAAGAGAAGAGGTGACGAATATTCCATCAAACCTGGACTGAGGAGTAGTACTCCCTCCGTCTAGGTGTTAAGTCATCTTACGAAAATCAGATATTCCTAAAATGTTTAGGCGTGGTCCATTAACTTCGCATCTCAATCCCCTCCTGGCCCCGTTGCTAGCGAGCGTTGTTACTTACTCTGCCTTGTTATCTCCCCCGAAAACCCAATGCATGGAGCACCATTACGCGTTGATCAGTTAATAAATCAAAGTCGTCTTGCATGTGAGTTAATACGTGGCCCTACAAGGTAGCTAAAACGGCATCTCTTACTACCTCCGTCTCGGTGAATAAGTCATTCACATAGTTTTAGGTCAACGATTTAACTATCTAAATATGTATTATATGTGACAATATATATATATATATATTTAGAAACTACATCCGTGTAGAAATCTAGTAATATACTTTTCATGACATATAACACATATTTAATTTCTCAAATCGATGACCTAGAAGTACGTGAATGACTTATTCACCTAGACGGAGGTAGTAGTTGTTGTGATTAATTGTTGCGTTTAGAGACAGAAATCATGGCTTTGATTGGAGGAAGGACCGATCAAGTTTCTCCTTCTCCAATCTTCTTGCACCTTGGTCCCACTGCACCTTCTAACGTGACTTACACCTAGATGGAGGGAGTAGTATGAGATATGGTGGCACACTGACATAGATCGAATACAAGTGCCCAAAATTATTGGAAGAGAGCAAAGTGTACAAACTAAATAAATAAAAAGAGTAAAATGCACTGTTGGTCATTGAACTTATTGTATAAGTTCACTTTGGTCACTATACTCAAGAATACGGTCGATACAGTCACTATATATGTGCTGAGGTGATTATACGGTCACTGCGAGATCGTATAGCTCTATATTCATCCATTTTAACCAGTCAAAGAATCCTCCTGGCGCCTTGTCAGATCAGTTTTCTCTCTCTGTCATGCGGGTCCTACCTTTCATTGGGTGGAAGAAAGATGTTGAACGAAAATAAAAATATGCACGGGGGTGTGGTCCGAAAACTAGACCTCACACTTTATACCGCCAAACAGGCTAACCAGCTACACCAACCTCCAGCTGTGATTAACTAATGGCAAATATAGTTTTCCACCTTTAGTAGCGGCACACGCATGCAGCGCGCAGCTTGCAGTGCATGCACACGCACTAGCACGGACTCAAGTCGCACGCTGGCCTCCATTGCCACAAGTTCATGCAGTACCTCGCCTGTTGTCCGTCATTCCTGTTGTTGACCCTGCCACCTGAGGTCATCGACCCATTGCTCTACCACTACGCCAACTTCGAGCTCTCGCTGCTTGTGGCGCAACGCATACGAACTCCGTCTGGGTGAGATGACATGGCCATTAATGATGATTATGATGACACCACCATTAGGTCGCTCTACTCAACTTGTGCGCACGATTACCGTGCGACTGCAGAAGTACGACCCTGCGGCCTCAAATTTGTCGCCGGTCGCCATCGACGAAGTGTTGTGTGCTAACTAGTGTATGTCTGCCTGCTGTGTGCTAGTGTGCGAGTGCATGCATGCGTATTGTGTGCATGTTATAATAAGGATTCACTTAAAATAGTACGGGAGCGAAAGAGGGATCAATTGGATAGTGTTCACGAGTAGTAGCGAGATGTGTGACGTAAGATACACCGCTGGCGCTTTTAATTTTTCTTATTAATTTGTTTGTTTCACCCTCTGACTAGTGGGACCCAACATACTACATGGAGAGAGGTAAGGTGACTAAGGCTGCATTATTTCTGTACTGCCAACACACCTTTAAATCCAAAAATACCTTACCACCAAAGCCACATGACATGATTATGATTTAAATCCCAATGACACCCACGCAAAACAAACACGGCATGCTTGCCATACGAATGCAGGAATGTATAAAAGGTTATTTTCCTCTCGTTAATCATAACGTGAGGGTCGTGGAGCCGGTTAGCCTGTTTGCTCATCAAACCTGAGGTCTCGGGCTTGATAACCGCACTTGAGCATAATTTTATTTTTGTTCGACTTCTTTCTTCTACCCAATGACAGGTAGGCCTCGCATGACAGAGAGAGAAAGTGATCTAGGACAGTGCCAGGAAGATTCTTTGACTAGTCCAAATGGATGGATACTGAGCTATACGATCTCGCAGTGACTGTATAATCACCTCATCACGTATATAGTGACCATATTGACGGTATTCTTGAGTATACTGACCAAAGTGAACTTAGCAATTACTCTCAATATGCCCTAGTTTCTTAGCACTCGCTATAACCCTTAGTACATATGGTGGCATACTAACTTCGGCTGAATACAAGTGCCCAAAATATTTAAAATTGGAGGATGGTGCAGCCCACCTTTCCGATATTTTGACCATGTGTGGTTCAGTTGTTTCTCACTTTGGAGGGTCGTGTACCACACGTGAACATTAGTAAGCGCGACCGGGAGGCATGCAGCGTTAATTGCGAGTTGACTCCTTCGAGCATTAAATTTTCTTCACGTATTAGCATTGCCCCTAGTATTTTTCTTCACTATGTTAAATAAAGAGTTCCATTTCGTGCACAATTTAAAACAATTTTTATGGGGAGAAAAAGAAAACAACTCCATCTATATACGTTGCGGCCTCGGCGCTTGTTTTCTAGGGTTTGCACTCTTCACACTTCCTCTCCACTATATATATACATGCTGGAGCCTCAGCGCTTGTAGTTGCTCTCTTCACACTCTCTCACCCTCTCTAGATCTAAACAATACTTCGTTGGCCTCTATCTCCCCCCCCCCACTACTGGTTAAAGAGCCGGCAGGATCCGTCTGTGGGTAAGGGAAGGAGGCTTAACGCTGTCGCCGTCGGCGAGGGAGGGAATCCACTACCAGCACAGCTATTCTCTTTCACCCAGCGGCGGCGCGGGACGGCCTCCGACCCCCTCTTCCTTGCTGTCGTACATAATGTGGGCAGATTGCCTCCGGCCGCCCACTAAGCCACACCCCGAGAACCTTAAGGTATAATTTACTCATTCCACATATATTGCTCTATCTTCAAGTGGGCTTTTTCTGCTGCACTCGAATCTAGGTGTTGGATCAAATAGGAAAGTAGTGGGGAAAGTTGAATATCATGAATCTAGGACGTGGTTCAAAGAGGAAAGGAAGGGGGAAAGTTGTATGGCATGAATCTAGGACGTGGTTCAAAGAGGAAAGGAAGGGGGGAAGTATTACACACTGGCTATCCAGCACCTACATTGGTCGAAAAGGGAAAACAATCCAAATGCAACATGCACATCTGTAACGAACTGGTCTTTTTGTTTTGGGGGACAAGGCTATAGTGTTTGAGCAGGACTATGTCGGCGTTCTGGGAACGGGGGTCCCCAGACTTGCCTGCCTACGGCCTGCGGCGTGGCTCAGGCAGGGGCCCAGCGCGGCCTGTCTTCATCAGCTCAAGCTCAAGACCCTCGCGAGGGGCCAAGCCTCATGGGGCAGACGACAGGAAGCTTCCTCAGAGGTGGCCTCATCAGGAAGGCTCGCGAGAAGGCAGAGAGATCAATGCAAGGGTCCCTCGCGAGGACCCCGTGACGCAAGCCATGACGATCGAGACTAGGCGGGCGCTAGGCGGGCGCCGGCCTGCGCAGTGTCCTTGTTTCCCCTTTGGTGCAAAGGAGGCAAGCACAGGCCAAGGCATCAAGCAAAGGTTACCATTCCAGTGCAACGAGACCAAGACCAGCAGGACGGAGGTCACTGTGGAGTCCAAGACGGCGTCATCGCCAGTGCTTTTGGCAGCCGAAGACCACCTTTGGTCAGGATAACTTGTACTAGATGTTCCCCTTCAAAATGGCCAATTGTTGGCGCCCTTCCCGCTCAATTATTCGGGAAGAGGCCCAGGGCCTCTATAAATAGAGCTAGCCACCACAGAAGAAGAGGACGATGACCAGGACGGATGGAAATCTAGTAGAACCGAAGTAGAGAGAGAGAGAGGCGACTGAACTCACCCTAGCAGTTCATCGCACTAGCTCAAGAACACCTCTCGCAAGGCTGTTCTTCTCTTGTACTATCCATCATCAGCCCCAGAGGCAATCCACCACACCACACACTGGAGTAGGGTATTACACCACAACGGTGGCCGGAACTAGTATAAACATCGTATCCCTTGTGTTGTTCATCATTTCCATCTTAGTTCGCACGAGAGGATCGGACGTAGATCGGTAGGGGGGAGATCTCCGTGCGCACCCCAGTGTTCGAACCTCAAGGGTCTGCCGGAACCCGAAACCCGACATTTGGCGCACTAGGTAGGGGTGCACCAAAGTCCTCCTTCCTCCGCATCGCGTTCCGCCGCTTCTCCACCCAGATGTCAAGCAACCCGGCTGCCAACGCCAACCGCTGGGCGGCATGGCCCACCCACGCCGTGTCGCCGTCTCAGGGCGACCCCAACCTTGCGTCTCAGGCAGCTCGCGCTCCGTAGGGCACTGCGAGGCGCGGGCGGCGCGGCCAGACACTGCCTGCCCTCATGCCACGGCAGGTGCGGGCCGCAGCAAGGGCCTCGAACCACGCCGCTGCCACGGTGCCATACACCCGACGGGAGCAGGAGAACTCCAGGGCCGCGCTCATGGTGTCCCGAGAGCTACTATGGTGCCGCTTGCTGGAAGGCGGCCACGACGTGTTGTTGGAGCGAGTGGCCGAGCTCCTGGACGCCGCCGCCTCAGGAGCGCCCCCTTTCTACATCCAGCTGCCGCCCCAGATCCAGGACAGGTCGCACGATGGCATTATGCGTGCCCACGTGATTTCAGGCGGGCCCTAGGGCCGGTCCGGCGCCAACACCTCCGCCGGCACCGGGCGGCAGATCGCGCCGGCCCTTCCCTAGGCCAACGAAGGGATGCGCGCCGCGGCCTTTGGCCTCGGCGGCCACCGCATCTTCACATACAAGGCGACGCCCCAAGCCAGACTGTGTGGCATGCGGGGCGCTATAGCGAGGTCCACAAGGTGGTCGCCCCGGAGGCCTATGTACCCCGCATGGTGGATCAAGGGCGCGAGCTGGAAGAAGGTCACGGCTCGCTCCTCGGGCCCAGCTGGGACAAGGAGGCGCCGGAAGCCGAGCTCTTTCAGGAACCCCAAGAGAGCATCGACAATCGCGCCGACAACAGCAACTATCGGGTACCACTCATACCTCAAGAGCAAGCTTACGCTAACCATGGGTTGCAGGAGGTACAGGTCGCTGCAGCGGACGGCTGCCCAACGCTGCAGCCTCTTATCCCTCGGGAGGAGGGTGCAGGGGGCTGCAGGAAAGGGGCCGAGATCCGGGCTCACCCTCGCGGCGGTCGGGTCAAGATGTTCTCAGGAGGTAGGCCCTCTGCCGGGGAGGTGCCCCATGGCCTGCCCCAGCGGAGGACCCGTGGTCGTCGGGGGAACCGCTTGCGACCGCTCTACCCCATTGGCGCCGTCCTTTGTTTTCGGTCGCCGTCAATGGCGGCAGAGTGAGGCGCAAGGTGGGGCCCTCGTCTGGCGATCTGAAGCAAGGCCAGTACCTGTGAAGAAGGCCCAGTGCCTGTGAAGCTCGCCGCCCCGTGACACTCTCACGTAATAATGAGTGGGGCTGTACACGCCCCGGAGTCTCAAGAGCGCCGGCCTCAGGCCCTGGGGCTCCCTCCCATGCCCAGTGGCAGCACTTAGCTCCGCGCTGGTGAGAAGACGTCGAAGACTAGACTAGGTGCCGGACGCGGCTTTTTTTGCTTTTCTTCTGCCTTTTTGATTTTTTGCTTCTTCCTTGTCGGCAAGTTTCTTTGGTTTGGATTTAAGTTAGATTTGAGTTCAAAGCTTGCGTGCATTCGGGGAGGGGGTGTTTAGTCTCGTTCGAGCAATCTCTCGTGTTCTGGTTTCGGATTTATGCCCCAAGCTAGCGTCAGCTGCCCCCCCCCCTCACGAGCCCCTCATGAGCCGGGTCGGGCCAGGCACGCCTACAGCCAGGACCACTGTCTCCGCACCCTCTCCGGAGGTCCTCATCACAGGATCAGCAGGTTAATCGAGGGACGCCGGAGGCGTAGCATCCCCCCGCAGGCCTGCTCAGGGCACGCCAGGGCCGGAAGGTAAACGAATCAACCGAACCATCACCGGGCTAGCGACCAAACTCACGCATAATGTTGTGCTCACCAGAGTACAGATTACAAATCTTTATATGAGGAGCCTCCCCTCCCAAAATGCTCTTATATTCTTCAAGGCCAAGCCCGAGTCTTCCCCATGCAGGATAAACTGCGGAGACATGCGGTCAGTCGGACATATCACTCACCACGTCTTCTGGGGCGCCCTCGGAAGCGTCACTGGCGTCGTCGACATTGTCACCACCACCGCCAGCACCCCCATCATCGC
This sequence comes from Triticum urartu, assembly GCF_003073215.2. NCBI lineage: Eukaryota > Viridiplantae > Streptophyta > Magnoliopsida > Poales > Poaceae > Triticum > Triticum urartu. Next base: position 210,919,650 of record NC_053027.1, read on the forward strand.
CAGGATCATCCACAACGTCGCCTTCATTGGCGCCCACGACCACACCGTCATCATCAGACGTGAAGGCCCTGACAAGGGCGTCCACGTTGTCCTCCACCCACCATGCCAGGTCACCTCGGACGGCAATGGGCACAAGTGCGATGGCATCAGTATATAAATTTGTCCACAGTACGTAGTTATATTAGCTTTGTTGTTAAATGTGTGTGCATGACAATGGAAAATGTAAATAGGATCATAGTATGGATAATATGATCAATGTGTCATGTGTGCATATCTAAATTATCAGTTGGCTTTTGTATTTACTAGTAATGGATGTAACTGTATATTCAGGAGGATGATTCTGTGGGGAATAATAGGAAGCTGGCCCTTGCTGGGTCCGACCCGTATGATCTAGAGTATAGTGACGACGAAGAATATGAGGTAAGCCTACTTGAAATTTGGATTGTTCATTTAGTTTCTTTTACATAGTGTATATGAATATACAATGTATTAATCTAATGCATTCATGTGTGCGGTATGCATGATTCTGGAGAAGATGTGTACAAGGGCAATGTCGCGCCCTTCACAATGATGGAGGTGGAGAAGTTCAAGGCCAAGGGAGTTGCTTCCTTCTACAACCGCAAGATCAAGAAGTGGCACTGCCTCTACTACACCACAAAGCCAAAGCCAAAGCCAAAGGATGGCCGCTTCGATCACCTTGTGTCTCATGCAGAGGATGTAGCGATTCACGGGGAGGACTGGATCATCAGGGGGAAGCATGCTGCCCTCACGAAGGCCCTGAGGCCGGTGTGTTGTGATGAATTGAATGTGGAAGCATATTCTATCCTTATATTTTGGGTTACTTTTGGTAAACTGAATGTGGCTATTTATGATTTGATGAACTAAATCTATGGTAGTAATGTATTACGTTATCTATATTTGTCTGTCCTTAAATTTGCCTGTGGTGTATGGTTAGTTCTATTTAGATGTTGTGAGCTATGAGTTTAGGTGCTACAATGATCACACATGCTGCTTCAGTGTTGCTTCACTGATCAGACATGCTGCAAAGAATAAGCAAAAAGAGCAAATAGTCCATCATTTGATCAAATATTCCAATAACAGAGCAAAAAAACATTTGAATGAAGATAGTCCATCATTCGATCAAGTATTAAAATAACAGATCAAATATTCCAATTTGAATTTGAAGCAAAATTTGAATTTGAAGCAAAATTTGAATTTGAACCAATACTTGAAGTCCATTGCCCTGTGGTGTGATGTTGCAAAGTTTGCTAAACTATTACAAACGTTAGGTGATCAATATGATCTCTTCTACGTGGTAAAACTTATAGTCATGAGAAATGTGCTCCAAATGAGCTCCATTTGTAATCAAGTTTTTTGGACCTACTCCAAATGAGCCAGAGATTTTTTACTAACACTTATTCAGTCTATATGGTGTAGACTCGAAGTCTCACTATTTATTGAATTAATCTTCATATTTTTATATTTTTTAAAAATTATGCTTTCATAGAAAACCATTAAACACACCTTTAAAATATGAAAATGGAAAACTAAGTTCACATCCTTCTTATTCACTTTGAAATGAAGCTTTGGTGATTTTTTTTTATTTTTTTTATTTTTCAAAAACCTAAGGGAACCCTACCTCCTCTCCTTGAACTCTCTGCAATGTTGTACGTGATAGCTCATATGTCTGAAGGATTTTTCATGAAAGTGTCCATAGACCTAGTTTATGATTTTTGGTTGGTTACATGTCACATCAGACAACATTGTGCACATGTTTTATATTTTTTGATTTTTTTAAATTAATGGTGCTTATTTTACCTCGATTGTGCCACCTAGGTTTTTTTTCTAAATTTTTGTATATGAATTTTAGTATTTTTCCTCGTTAGTGTGTCTTATAAAACGACGAATGATGAAGGTTTTAGATTTTTTTTCTAATTTTTTTAAATTAGTTATGCTCAGTCAAAGCCTAGATAACCCCACTAAGTAGCTCAAAACTCCACTAAACCCCTGCGGGGTTTCGCCTAACCCTAGCTCCGAACATCAGCCGTCTGATCATACACTAGCACCAAGTGACATCCCTCATATGTGGTCTTCTAGAAGGGTTGGCTGCATGCCGGCTCCATGTCATTCGATCAGATGGACTGCTCTGCATTGTTGGATCGTGGGGCGATCCACGAGATATTCTCCCATTGGTTGTGCTCACTAACCATTGACTCCGTGAAAAAAACGTAGTTAGTGAACCCATAATGAAACCAAGCTCTGGTGGGGCCATCGCATTGGCTCTGTTTTTTTTTGCTTGAACCTTGTTTGGAGTTCCCGATGCTGCGGTGGGTGTGAAAACGAGCTAGTTCACATTTGACCCCATTACTGCCACGGCGAAATAACACGTCGCACTACGGCTATTTAAGCCACCCATCACCTTCTTCTTCCTCTCACATCCCTCATCTATCTCCCATACTCTGCCATCTGCCCTTCTTGTTCTTCGACCCCATCTTCGACCATGCAGTACACCGGACCAACCTACCACTTCCCACCCACCGTGCTGGAGAGGCTCTTATTCTGTGTTGGTGTGTACGTTGAGCGTACACTACGTGTGTGGGCGATATCAAGGTGCAAGACCACAAGGGCTCCACCGAGTTCTTCCTCGTGGCCGGCTACCGCCACCTCGCACGAGGATCTCCAACAATGTTCCGTGTCGAGGAGGTCATCCAAAATGGGGTGGTGGTTGCTATCCTTGCCCACTTCACCAACCCCTTCGACGCCTTCTACCTCCTCGGTCGCGTGTTTTGGTGTGGCTGCGAGTTCATCGCTTTCACCACCCACAACATCTTCATGGAGTACAGCAACATCTTCCTCACTACATCGTGCATGCACACTCTGCCGTACCACATCGACAACACCCCAGAGGAGCAGTGAAGGGCACCCGGAGGAGCGAGGTGGAGGAGGAGCGAGTAGGAGCGAGGTGGAGAAGGCGGCGCCTAGGGTTTAGAACCCTCCATCTCTTTTTCTTTTTTTGAAACTATGTTATGTTATGAATTTGTAAGTGAACTATATAATCGTGCTCTGGGCTTGTTGGCCCTGTCTATGTTATGTTATTAAGTTCTACTATTAAGTTTACTATCTATCATATTATTAAGTTCTTGCTATTTTGTACTTTTTTGAATTATTGATTTTTTTAGAGAGCTCGCTTTGTTCGTAAGCACCTAGTGCATGAATAGTTAAACAATCCACCACCGCGTCGAGGAAGCTTCCTCGATGATGAGGGTTTCTAGTTCCTTTATGGTGATGGTGTGCTTACTCACCATCTCCATAAGCATATGAAACATAGTGAGCTTCTTTCCTTTGAGGGAGCACATGAACTTATTTAGTTTAGCAAGCATAGGATCATCTATATCATCATCATAATTATCTTCCGCATCAAGATACTCATCACAAGGAGTAGAAGGAATGAAAAGAGGAGGGTTTGACCGTGCGGTTACCTTGACCTTGTCAGGAGAGTTTTGCCCCTCTCCATCTTCTACCATGGCCTTTGACTAGCCTCAAAGTGTTTTAAGAATCTTGAGCTATGTAGCCACCTAGTGCATGTAGCCAAAAACAATAAAAAAATATTGGTCAATTTATTTGTCGTAGAAAAACGGGTGCATATGCGAGTGGATCGAAAAGGAGACAAGCATCGGTGCATGCAGGCAGCGACCGTCGCCGCGTCCATGGCGGTTAGCGTGCATGAAAGTGGCGTGGTCAGCATGCATCGGCGCATGCATGCTGGCTAGCTGCATGCATGCATAGCAGGCTAGCTGGATACGTGTGCATGCATTGCAGGCTTCCATCATGGTGGCGCGCGTAGGCGTTTCATGCAATGGCCCAACAGGACAATGAAACCATGGCCCAACGGTCGAACAACGCCATCATCCAAGGCCTCCCCACTTGTCAAGTCCAACAGGAGACACAGTCCCGTGCGGCCCCACTAGTTAGAGTTAACAGACAAAGCACTGACCCGATGGCATCCACCGTTTTTGACCATTTCTGAGGGTTTCGGACAAGAGAGTGGGGAATAGTGAGCAAACGTTAAGAGTGTGGCGATGGATGAGTATGGCTAAGGAACCTGGGGCACAGTGTAAAAACGCATTGTATTATTATATTTCCATATTTATAATTAAGTGTTTATATTTCAGGTTATAACTTATATGATCCTGGAATATGCGATTCAGTGGAAAACTCATGTCCACATGTGAAATGATAAACACATAAAATAAAGGTTCCTAGTCTCACCTCTAATACTAGCTCAAGTGTTGTTGGCAATTATGACGTTGGAAGAACGATCATATAGAATCGACCCAAACTTATTTCTTATGAATTGAGATAATATTGACCGTAATCAATTGTAATAACACAGAGTCTTAACATGTGACTTTGCTCCTTAGACCATGAGAGTATCATAGTCACTTCTTACCGTAAGGTGGACTTTGGGGTTGCTCAAACGTCACCTATAACATGGTGATCATAACAACAACTTACAGGCTCATCGAAAAGTTTGACAAGGGACTAAATAGCTCAAGAGTGGGATTTGTTCCTCCGACGATGGAGAGATATTCTTAGGGCCCTGTTGGTGTGAATGCATCCATCATCGTCTGGCCATACACAGGTGACTACGTCACGGGGATGCCGAAACACAATAACTAGAAAAAATAACAAAACTGGTAACGAAGATTTCGGTATATTAAGAGGATACCGGTGCAACCCGGTTTTTGTAAAGTATCGCAAAGCAAATGTAAGAACACATGATTACCAAAGGTTCACTTGGATATCATTCGTGTGCTCATAGGGATCGATATGGACATCCACGGTTCCGATGTCGGTCATTGAACGAACGGTTTCGTTCATGTCTATGAGTTACCAAACCTATGGGATCACAAGCTTAAGGAAATCATGATTATTTTAGTGTTAGTAGGAAGGGAGTGATGATAATATATTTGTGGAATTGTTTCATTAATATTGGGAATAGTTCCAAGAGGATTTGGAAGCATTTCGGGGTCACCGAAAGGATTTCGGTGAATATCGGGTAATATCAGGTATTACCGATAATTATATATAGGTGGAAAATATTTTCAAGGATGTTAAATTATATATAAAAGGGTCTAATGTTCATTAGAAGTCTTTTATATTTTAGTTAATATCAATGGGCCTTAAAAGGCCAAGAGGTATAACGCTAGTTGGGACTTGGGCCCAAGTGGAGGTGGCACCCTCCTTTCCACTTAGGGAAGAGAGGGGAGGCCGAATTGGAGGGGGGGTTCCCCCTCCTTGGCAGGCCAAAGGGAGGGATTTTCCTCCCTTGTGACGCTCCTTCTCCTCCTCCCTCCAACCTATATATACTTGAATACTTTGGCCCTTTGAACATATATGTTTTCGAGCCTCCTCTAGTTCTTCTAGCCCTAGTTCTAGTTTGTCCTAGTTGACTAATTAGAGCTAGGCTAATCCTCTTGTACTCATAATTAGAATCCCCATGTGGTTCTAATATCCTCCCTATAATTCTCCATCGATGATTAGCTCTGGACGGAGAAGCGCTACCAGATCGTGAAGGCTGCACACTTGCAACCAAGTAGAGAGGTCATGCTTTTGGTCTTCGGTTTGAGGGTCTGTACGTGGGCGGTACAAGGGATCGTTCATCGATGGTTCGAGGGACTCCAAGTACGATCTATGTTGACACGATATTCTTCCACTGCAGCTCGTTGATGGTAACAATCATGACCCCAACCCATTATGCATCTTCATATTGATCTTGGGTGATCTTAGGCACGATTTTTTTGTTTTCTACTATGTATCCCAACAAAAAAAGCGTCAGGAACTGTCGTTTCCTCTCTTTTCATCCGGAGGAGTACCCAAGCGTCTTGTGCCATATAGAGTATACCTATGTAGCTTGGGTACACTGTTAGTTCACTAATTGCATTGTCGTCAACAACAAAACACTTAAGGCAAGAAATGCACTTTCAATGTCGGTAACTTGTATGCTGGCGATTTGATCCAGCGGCTGGCATAGTGAATGTGGAGACCCAAACCCTTATCGGGTTGGTCATTACACCTCTAGGACAACCTACCATGATAACCTCCCTTGACATTTCTTTTTGCTCCCTCTTGCCCGCTAGACCAAGTTTCCATCATCTCCTCCAGCAGGGGCATAGGTATGGATCATGATTACTTCCATAAATTGCCATGCCATCACCTAGGAGAGGCACATCAACCGGCATATTTGGGATTTGAAACAACATTCTTACTCTATTTGTCATTTTTTTAGTAAATTTCCACTCCATCATTCATTATTTGTTAAGTAACTCATCCACAAATTTGTTAATTTATCACCATGGTAACTTTACTCTCTGGCATCTTCTATACATAAGAACGAATCCAAAAAATGAAAATTGATTATAATGATCACATGGGAATTTAAAAACATTTATGTTTCTCAAAATATTGTAAATTTTAGTAATTTGCCATGTTCTTCGTGATTAGATACCACCTTTCTGTTAGCATGGCAAGTTTTAGAAAATTTTGTTTTGTTTACATTGCAAGTTTAGAAAAATTAATTACGTTCAGATGGTTTTCTTAGATACCATGGTTTTATAGAAGATGGCAAATTTCTTCTCATGTTGAGTGGCCATTTTAGTTTGAGCCATTTGCATTTTCGTCCCTAACTCGAACCACCTACTCAGATATACCCCTAATTTTGAAGTGTGCTCAAATTTATCCACTACTGCAGGATGGTCCAAACGCGACACCGCAATTAGAGACCCTTTGACGAAACTGTGTATGACGCGTTAATCGCAAATGGTGATGTAAAAAACTATTAAAAAAATATAAAACATTTGCGATGGCAGAGACATCAAACACGATTCAGATTGTAGTTCCATGCGTGATGCATGGCATATGGTTAATCTAGAAGAACTATCTACGATGAGCCAGAACAATAGAAATGGGCAAGCATATCAAGGTGTGTGCAATATACGACATACAATTCACTTGGATGAACTGTTTGCGACTAGGGAACTAATGACCCACAAGTATAGGAGATCAATTGTATGTCTTTTCGATAAGTAAGAGTGTCGAACCCAACGAGGATCAGAAGGAAATGACAAGTGGTTTTCAACAAGGTAATGTCTGCAATTGCTGAAATTATAAGTAGCAGAGTAGTTTGATAGCAAGGTAATTTGTAACAAGCAAGTAACGATAGTAGTAACAAAAGTGTAGCAAGATAGCCCAATCCTTTTGAGGCAAAGGACAGGCCAAAACAGTCTATTTTGATAAGCAAAGTGTTCTTGAGGGTACACGGGAATTTCATCTAGTCACTTTCACCATGTTGGTTTGATTTGTGTTCGCTACTTTGATAATTTGATATGCTGGTGGACCGATGCTTAAGTGCTATTCTTACTTGAACAAACCTCCTACTTATGATTAACCCTCCCGCAACTACGAGAAAAGTATTAAGAATAAATTCTAACCATAGCATTAAACTTTTGGATCCAATCGGTCGCTTACGGAATAGCGCATAAACTGGGGTTTAAGCTTCTGTCACTCTCGCAGCCCATCATCTAATTGCTACTCCACAAAATATTCCCTTAGTCCCAAATATGGTGAAGTGTCATGTAGTCGACGTTCACATGACACCACTAAGGGAATCACAACATACATACTATCAAAATATCGAACACATATCAAGTTTCACATGATTACTTGTAACACAATTTCTCCTGTGACCTCAAGAACAAAAGTAACTACTCACAAATGATAATCATGCTCAAGATCAGAGAGGTATTAAATAGCATATTGGATATGACCATATAATATTCCACCAAATAAACCATATTGTAATCAACTACAAGATCTAATCAACACTACTAGTCACCCACAAGCACCAATCTATAGTTCCCGTGACAAGATTGAACACAAGAGATGAACAAGGTTTGAGATGAGATGGTGTTATTGAAGATGTTCATGAAGATTTCCCTCCCCAAGATGGGAGAGTTGTTGTTGATGATGATGACGATGATTTCCCCCTCCGGGAGGGAAGCTCCCCCGGCGAAATTGCTCCGCCAGAGGGCAAAAGTGCTCCTGCCCAAGTTCCGCCTCGAGACGGAGGCGCTCCGTCCCGAAATCCTCCCATTATTTTTTCTAGGTCAAAATGACCTATATACTAGAAGATGGGCACCATAGGTGGGCCTTGGTGAGAACAAACCACCTGGGCGCGCTTGGGCTCCCTGGCACGCCCAGGTGGGTTGTGCCCACCTGGTGGGGCCCCTCTGGTGGTTATTTGCTCCATATTCATAATCTATTTGATAAAAAATGTCCATGAAGTTTTGGCTTGTTTGGAGTTGTGCAGAATAGGTGGCCTGACGTAGCTTTTCTAGGTCCAGGTTTCCAGCTACTGGAATTCTCCCTCTTTGTGTATACCTTGCATATTATGAGAGAAAATGCATTAGAATTACTCCAAAAAGCATTATTATGTATAAAACATCATAAATAAAAGTAAGAAAACTTGATGCAAAATGGACGTATCAACTCCCCCAAGCTTAGACCTCGCTTGTCCTCAAGCGAAAACCGAAATCGAAAAACATGTCCACATGCTTAGAGAGAGAGGTGTCGATAAAAAACAAAATACGGACATAGAAGCATCATGTTCATTATTATAACAGCAACAAACTTAAGCATTAGACTCTTATCATAGAACTTTTATCATATACTTCTCACGAATAAGTGATAATTCATCACACAATTGAAGTATAAAGCAAAAACTCTATTAGAAACCAACAAACTATGTTCCGAGTCAACTTTGCAACTACAATTGATCATCTTTTCAGGAAGGGTCACGTATCGGAGCCTTTAGGCAAGTCCACATACTCAACCATCATATAGTCTTCTATGATTGCTAACACTCACCGTGTACACATGAGCAAAACATTTCAACAGGATGCATAGAAAGATAGGGGCTTATAGTTTCGCCTCCCAACGTATTCACCTCAAGGGTGATGTCAATAATAGTAACTCATGCTATCTATATTCAATTGAACATATGTGCCTAGATCTTTCCTCACCACATGATGCTTGCCAAAGGAGAAAAATAAAAAGGAATAGAAGGAAAACTTTGACTATTTGCATAAAAGTAAATACATAAAAGTAAAAGATAGGCCCTTCACAGAGGGAAGCAAAGGTCGCACTTATTTGTTTGTATGCTCAACCCCTTAGTGCAAAATAACATCACATTGCATTGCCCCTTGTGATAGCGACCTTTATTATGCAGTCTATCGCTTTTATTCTTCACCATCACAAGTTTGTGCAATGCTCAATTTTCTCTTACACTAAATGAGCTCACACTTTTAGAAGCAATTTTTATTGCCTTTTTGCACCGATGACAACTTAATTGAGGGATCTTGCTCAATCCCTAAGTAGGTATGGTGTACAATTGAAAAAAATATTTGGGTTTATGGATTTTTGGATGCACAAGTAGTATCTCTACTTAGTGCAGAATTTTTGGCTAGCAAAGATAGGGGGCACGCACCACATGTTAAAGGATCTATGACAATATGACTTCTATGTGAATATAGACAAACATAAACCATTAAGTTGTCTTCTCTTCTAGGATAGTATATTTATATGAGAATCTTCTCTTCCCTTATTAGTTCTTTCATGAGTTGCATCATTGACTAATGATATGTTTGTCAATCTCTAATAGAATTTTCTACTTATACTTTTCCTTATGTGGTGTCATCACCTACCATAAGATTAGTATATGATCTTCTTGATTTATTTCCTTTCTTTTATTTATTTTCTTTATCTTTTTATTTTATTTGCAACATGAAAGTAAAGAAAGCAAAAACTCAAACTAAACTTTATTATATATCTTGCATGCGATTATAAGGATAGATCACTAAGACAACTCTCGAAAGGAAAGGATCGAACTAAACTTTTATTCATCTAAAGAAAAAGATCGAACTAAAATAAGTAAAGGCAAAAAGATAGTGGGATGATACGATACTGGGGCACCTCCTCCAGGCTTGGCGAAAGCCAAGGGGAGTGCCCATACCCGATACTTAATTCTCGTTTGGTGGTGAAGATGAAGGTGGTGATGATGGCAATCGTGCCTTCAAATTTTTCATATTGTAGTTGAGGAGAGAAATTTCCTCCTTTAAATCATCAACTTCCAGCTCCAGCTTCAAGATCTTGTCACATAAATCCCCTTTGCTTTTCTGCCAAAAACGAAAAGGAATAGATTGGTTTTGAGACTGGTTAGCTCGCTTAGGGAGACTTGACTTCTTGAACTCCACGTGCATATCCCCAGGTTGAGGTAGAGGAACATCCTCCTCCTCTGAGCTTGAATGATCGATCCTCATCAAGTGAGCATCCTCCTCGTTATCTGTAGTTCGACCATAAGAAGATAGGTCCCCATAGGTCTTTGGGTCAGCAATGAGATGTGAGACATAGCTCTCTCCATCAGAGTCTTGGGACGACATATTTTTAGAACTGCGCAGAAAACAGCAAGAAAGGAGAATAAGGGATTTCTCCACGATACGGTGATCATCAGGTTCGGGGAGTATATATAGATTTTTTTATCTTGGGAAACAAGCAAACTGTAGAAAAACGGAGTCCGGAAGGTGTCCCAGGTGGGCACCACACACCTGGGTGCGCCAGGCAAGCATGGCACGCCCTGGTGTCTTGTGCCCACCAGGGTATGCTTCCTGGAAGTTTCTTATTTTCCTATTTTTCTAAATATTCCAAAACTGAAAAAAAATATTTTTGCGGATTTTTAGGAGTCCATGTAATGCCTCGAGTCTGATGCACCAGGTGTCTTCCAGTTATTTGCCGTCATTGCCATGTCATTTGCTTGCGTGTTGCACTTTGCCATGTCATCATATGCATTTCATTTGTATGTTCTTCAAAACTTGCATCGGCCCGGGTCTCCCAGTTCTCTCCGTTGTCCATTCTGAGCCCAACCACACTCGCACGCGCCCGCGGCACCTCTGAGATATTATTTTATAAGTGGCATAAAAATGTTCTCTGAATAGGATGAAACTTGTCGTGTGGTGTTTTTGTGTTGTAGGTAGACTGCATGTCAATTTTCGTCACATTCAGAGTCCCTTTGGTAGTCCAACCGTCATCCATAGCGGCACCTTTGCATGTTTATTCGTCGGACGTTCCGGTCTACAGAACAGTCACCGGGCCTAACTTCTTCCCTCTCTTCTCAGCCCAACCGCATCTACACAGCCCATCTAGCCCACCTACCTACCCCCTTCGCTCCGGACCGTCCGATGGTGATCGAACAGCTCCGAAACGGAGCTAATCCCCTAACCCTAGCCCCCTTTTCCTATCTAAACACCCTTCCCTTGCCATTTTGGGCGTCCCTAGCCTCCTAACCTCTCCTCTAACCTCCCAGCCACCTCCACCTCGAATTAGGCACCGGCGGAACCCCTCCCTGCCACTTGGCGAGCCACCGCCGCCACCTGAGCCACTTTGCGCCGCCGGCTTCTCCGAGCTATCGGATCGGCTCGCGAGCCTCGATTTCGTCCATCCGCGGCATGATCGGACGGCCAGGAGTCCTTCCAGCCATCCGGTTCCCGCAACCCCGCGCCCTGGCTCCCGCCCGTTGCCCCAACCGGCTCCCCCATAGCCGTCGGGCCGTAGGGCCCGCGAGCCCAGATCTGGACCGCCGGGCCCGAACCAGCGCCAGTCGCCGCCTGCTTCTTCGTCCCCAAGCCGCACCACCTCCCGCGTCTCCCGCATCTCGCCGTCGCCCCGCACTTCATTGCCGCGGCCTCGCCGATCTCCGCCGCCTACGCCACCGTGTCGTCGCCTGGCCTCGCCGTCGCCGGATTTGGGGATTCCACGCCCGGACCCACTCGTCCCCGCTTTCCGCCGGCCGACCCGCTCGCCGGAGCGCCGCCCCGCCTTGCTGGCGTCGCGCCGCCGCCCCCCCCCCCCCCCCCCGATCTAGGAGGGATCAGGGAGGAGCGACCACGTGGGCCTCCAGGGCCTAGAACCATCGGCCCAGTCCGCCTCCCCCGTCAACTGGGCTAGGCCCATGGGTGAGCATCCCACTAAATCCCATGCGTGCGCTTTTTAGCTATCCGACGCTCGTCCTATTTTTTATTTTCATCTAAGACTCTGAAAAATCCATTAGATGTTGTATTCTTGTGATGTGTGTAACTCTGTGCATTTTCATCCTATTGTTGTGTGTGATATATGGAATTGTTCGTCTCTGAATGATCTACATGTTGGTGCAGTGTGCATGCATGTTAATGTTAATCTTGATGTCTTAATCATTATTGCAAGAGTGCTAAATGATATAATCTGCTGGAGGTTGTCATAACTTGCTGATTTGTCATTTTCATAGCATTTTGTGTGTTTATGTTTTGAGCATCGTGTCCACATGTTTTAGAAGCATCTTCATGTCATCTTTACAGTGAGGCAATCCATTTATTTTTATGTGCACTGTGGTGACTATCACAAGCTTGCAAAGTGTGCCACTTGATGTTTGTTGTTTTCTGAGACTTAGTGATTTCTGTTAAATCTGTAACTATTACATTATGTTGCCATGTTAACTTGATGCTACCATCAATTCCCTGCATAATCTGGAGTTTCCTAGTTCACATGTTTTGATGTCCATGTTATGCTCTTTCGTGCCATGCCATTTGATGCCTCATATATGTCCTGTAGCATATGTTTTCATTGCTATGAACATGCCTAAATGATGTTCCAGTTTTATGTTAACTTCATGATGCCATGTTGTGAGTTTCTTATTAATTAATATATGCCTCTTTTGGAGATGCTCCAATTACATGATTTGAAGTATGCTATGAATACTTTGTACACATGCCAAGTTTGATAATTTTGGACTCCATATGACCTATGTTCCAAGCTTGCAAACATGCTATGCAGATGTTTCTGTTTTACACTTGCTGAAACTATTACAACATTCAAACTTGTCTTGATGATTCCCACTAGTCCATGAGCCATATGTTTATGATGCCTTGATGTTATTTACTATTTGTTATGTGTACTTGGATGCCATGCCCTTGTTTGCCATATAACTTGTTGTAGTTTGTCTCTTTCTTGCACTCAAGTTGCCATCATACCAAATCTGCCAACCTGTTAACAACATGTTCCATTTTGCAAGTATCATAGTAATTACTCTATGCATCATATGAACTTGTGCCGATGGACTAAGTTGAAGTATATCAT